>NC_066886.1:865367-1067334 GCF_022985175.1 Labeo rohita | reverse complement strand
TGTAACCTGTTTTCAGGTTAACCTTACACTAGTTTGTCACACTTCCCTGTGTGACATCTAGCCCCACTCTCCTCTGCTTGATGAGAATTATTAAAGAATGGTTAGAAATAGACTTATGTTAATGTAACAGTTCATTAAGGGCAATGAACGACTGAGTAGATGCACTCTACTCAAAACAACTTAATCTTGCTGAAAAAACAAACAAACTTTGCTTGCCAGACATGACAGGTCACAAACCCTCAAAACACACACACTGTTAAAAAAATTGTAGTTTGCTCTTAGACATGACAGCACTCAAAACATCCTGTCTGTGGTCTGGGACAGGCCAAAACATCCTGTCTATGGTCTGGGACAGGTCACACAACAAATTGGCCCTGGACAGGCAGCGGCGGTAAAATCCTCTTGCATGCCTGATCCAACCCTGGCATGCATCAACTAAAATATATGAGATTGCTTGTTTTCTTGCCCTTGCCCTTCTTATTTTTCTTCCATGTTTTCTTCCTCCCTTCTTGCCCTTCCTCTTTATTTCTACTCTTCCATGTTGTTGTCACATCACTGTATGCATTACTGTAAAGAAAATACATTACAAAGTCATTGTGAAATAGAAAAGAAAAAAGAAATATGGGTGAAGGTGGAAATATAAATTAGAAAGTCCACTGTCAGAATTTGTATCTCTTGTGTTGTCCTCTGTCTATATATGCTTTCCAATTGAAGGTTCATGAGATGTTGAGATGTACATTTGAGCTATTTCAGAGAACTGCTTTGTCATTGGTTGATCATAGTCTCTACATTAGTGAAAGTCAGTATTCACTTGAACAATTCATGGCAATTTTACAAGAAGGCTAATAGAAATGTGTAGAATATGCTTGACAGTTTATGACAGCTAGATCAAAAATTTAGCATTTACTGTAAAGACATACATGAGCTAATGACTTGATGTTTTGAGGGGTAAGACTATAGCACAGAGAACTATATACATGTAATACATTTTGCGCAACATGACAGAAGGAACTGATAATGTAGGAACCACAGACAAATCAGTTGCATAATCAGCTGCATGAATGTACCAAAGCAAACACAACTTGTTCAAAAAAATTAGAAACATTTTATGATGTGCACAAGTAGATGATGTGGAGGTTGAACACGTAGTTTTGAGAATTTCATTTCTGATCTGAGAAAAGCACCAAACTGTAAGCTGACTTTGGCCCTTTTATCTAAATCGAAGGTTTTGATTGGTGTGTGATAAATTTTGACTCCTAGTGATTCCACTTGGGTAATCGTGTGCTAACTGAGCTCCAACTTTGCAGACTTGAGTGAACAATACTGAATGCTAGTGCTTTCTAAATGACCACATGGTGTAAGCACTGAGAAATGTAGGGATTTGTGTGTAGAGTTTTGCAGTAACAGTTCACCAAATCTGACTCATGTGTTAAAGCAGGGGAATAGTGTTGATAGTTCAGGGAAATGGGCGTTGTTTCTTTCTTTCTTTCTTTCCTTCTTTCTTTTTTCTTCTGCTATTGCACACTGAATAACACATCAATTTTTTTTTCTCTAGTTTCTCTAGTTTTTAGTCCCAATCATCCTCATTCTGCTGTTTTCTTTTCTGTTGTCATGTTAACTTTGTATTTGACTGTAATTTTACTACAGAAACAAGCTGATTAATTGAGACTTTAGTTTGTTTAGTTTCAGTTTGAGTGACTTCTGGAAAACACAAACTCTTGCCAAATATGTGGTGGGCAAAAACAAGTTTCGTCCTTCATCCCTGTGGTTTGCATGACTGCAAGAGAATCTCTCACATGATGTGGAAGATCAGATTTCAGTATCTGTAAAGCAGAAATGTCAGTTGTTGTATGACATGTATGAAGGACTGGATGTTGAAAACATGACTGAAACAGCATAAAAGAAGTAAAATTATTGCTATTTAAGGAATAATTTTCTTGATTGAATATTACCAAATAGTACTTAAGTATCTTTTGATTCCCAAGCCTACGGGTTAACATGTTAAATTCAACTTTTTTGTTCCACCAAACATATGTCTGGATTCCGCTGTTGTGATGGTAACAAACTACACTTTTACGTGCTTCTGACTGCAAGAAAATCATGGTTTATTTGTCGTGCAACTTACTGACAAATAAACCATGATTTTCTTGCAATCAGATGCATGTAAAAGTGTAGTTTGTTACCATCGCAAAGTAAAAGTGCTTGCTCTTATTAAATGTTGTTTTTAATGTTGAGGTTATTTTAGCTTCATGTGAAGTTTGCTTCACACATTTAGTTAAATGTGCTTTACCATTCAACTGAACTGTGCATGCATTTTAGACATTGCTTATTTTTAATAAAGGTATGGATTTTTTAGCATCATTTAGAATCGTGTGTGAAATGTCATTTACTAATTCTGAAAATTCTGTCATTTAAATCCGATATGATGTGTTTTTGTCTAACAAAAACAGCAGTAAACAGAGAAAAATCCTGACACTCAGTATGACGGTACTGTAAGAATAAAGCGCTGTGTTATTGCTTAAAGTGACAATCACTTTTTTTTTACACTAAAATTTTCAGCAAAATGTTTGATTCTGTTATTGTTAGATTGTAGTGCTGATTTGAAATGTTACAGAAGTATATTTTTGCCAAACAGTTTTGAAATATTTAATCTTCCTCCATTCCAGTAGATACTGGCTGTATTTGTTTGCACACTGCATAGTGTAAAACTACAATTTGGGTTTAATGGTGTTAAAGTAGTAAGATGGCTGTAAAGTCACCTGACTTCCCTTAACTTCTTTCCAGTAAATCACCAGGATGCAGAGAATTTGCTCCATCATCATAAGGGTGCAGTTCTCCTATTATCGTTGTTGCACCAGTTTGCATTATTAATTGTGTTCACCTCATTGTAACCATATGTTTATGAGCATCAGCTAAAATAATACAAATTGTGCCTTTGGACCTGACTGTAGATACGCCTTTGGATGCACCTAGCTTAGGCTCTGGCTAGCCCTGGATAGCCTTCTGAAAAATCCAGCAAAACCAGCATGGATTTCAAGCTGGTCCAGGCCGGTTTATGCTGGTTAGTGCTGGTATAGTGCTGGTCCAGGCTGGTTTATGCTGGTATAGAGCTGGTCTAGGCTAGTTTTTGCTGGTATAGTGCTGGTCCATGCTGGTTTGTACTGGCATGGTGCTGGTCCAGGCTGGTTTATGCTGGTATAGTGCTGGTCTAGGCTGGTTTGTGCTGGTATAGTGCTGGTCCAGGCTAGTTTATGCTAGTATAGTGCTGGTCTAGGCTGGTTTGTGCTGGTATAGTGCTGGTCCAGGCTGGTTTATGCTGGTATAGTGCTGGTCCTGGCTGGTTTATGCTGGTATAATGCCAGTATACTGCTGGTGCAGGCTGGATTGTGCTGGTATAGTGCTGGTCTAGGCTGGTTTATGCTTTTATAGTGCGGGTCCAGGCTGGTATAGTGCTGGTCCAGGTTGGTTTATGCTGGTATAGTGCTGGTGCAGGCTGGATTGTGCTGATATAGTGCTGGTCCAGGCTGGTTTATGCTGGTAGTGCCAGTATAGTGCTGGTGGAGGCTGGATTGTGGTGGTATAATGCTGGTCTAGGCTGGTTTGTGCTGGTCCAGGCTGGTATAGTGCTGGTCCAGGCGGGTTTATACTGGTATAGTGCCAATATATTGCTGGTGCAGGCTGGATTGTGCTGGTATAGTGCTGGTCTAGGCTGGTTTATGTTGGTCTAGTGCTGGTCCAGGTTGGTTTATGCTGGTATAGTGGCAGTATAGTGCTGGTGCAGGCTGGATTGTGCTGGTATAGTGCTGGTCTAGGCTGGTTTATGCTGGTATAGTGCTGGTCCAGGTTGGTTTATGCTGGTAGAGTGCCAGTATAGTGCTGGTGCAGGCTGGATTGTGCTGGTATCGTGCTGGTCCAGACTGGTTTATTCTGGTATACTGCTAGTGGAGGCTGGATTGTGCTGGTATAGTGCTGGTCTAGGCTGGTTTATGCTGGTCCAGGCTGGTTTATGCTGGTATAGTGCCAGTATAGTCCTGGTGCAGGCTGGATTGTGCTGGTATAGCGCTGGTCTAGGCTGGTTTGTGCTGGTCCAGGCTAGTTTATGCTGGTATAGTGCTGGTCCAGGCTGGTTTATGCTGGTATAGTGCTGGTCCAGGCTGGTTTGTGCTGGTATAGAGCTGGTCCAGACTGGTTTATGCTGGTATAGTGCCGGTATAATGCTGCTGCAGGCTGGTTTGTGCTGGTATAGTGCTGGTCCAGGCTGGTTTATGCAGGTATAGTGCTGGTCCAGGCTGGTTTATGCTGGTATAGTGCCAGTATAGTGCTGGTCCAGGCTGGTTTGTGCTGGTATATTGCTGGTCCAGGCGGGTTTGTGCTGGTATAGTGCTGGTCCAGGCTAGTTTATGCAGGTATAGTGCTGGTCCAGGCTGGTTTATGCTGGTATAGTGCTGTTCCAGGCTGGTTTGTGCTGGTATAGAGCTGGTCCAGGCTGGTTTATGCTGGTATAGTGCTGTTCCAGGCTGGTTTGTGCTAGTATAGAGCTGGTCTAGGCTGGTTTATGCTGGTATAGTGCTGGTATAATGCTGCTGCAGGCTGGTTTGTGCTGCTATAGTGCTGGTCCAGGCTGCTTTGTGCTGGTATAGTGCTGGTCCAGGCTGGTTTATGCTGGTATAGTGCTGGTCCAGGCTGCTTTGTGCTGGTATAGTGCTGGTCCAGGCTAGTTTATGCTGGTATAGTGCTGGTCCAGGCTGCTTTGTGCTGGTATAGAGCTGGTCCAGGCTGGTTTATGCTGGTATAGTGCTGTTCCAGGCTGGTTTGTGCTAGTATAGAGCTGGTCTAGGCTGGTTTATGCTGGTATAGTGCTGGTATAATGCTGCTGCAGGCTGGTTTGTGCTGCTATAGTGCTGGTCCAGGCTGCTTTGTGCTGGTATAGTGCTGGTCCAGGCTGGTTTATGCTGGTTTAGTGCTGGTGTAGGATGGTTTATGCTGCTATAGTGCTGGTCCGAGCAGGTTTATGCTGGTATAGTGGTAGTACAGAGCTGGCCCAGGCAGGTTTATGTTGGTAAAGTGGTCTAGCTGGTGGGCCAGCATATCCATGCTGTTCTCAAGCAAAAGAGAGCTGGTGATGCAGGTTCACCAGCAGGGTGTTGCAGGGTTGAGAGTCAGTAGGACAGCTGTCTGTAACACTGCACAAGCAGTGTTTTGGGGACAAACTAGTTTTTGCTTTCATATTTTTCTATTTAACACATTAATGATGCAAAATAAAAAAAATTATATGTAAGGTTAAAACATATGATTTACTGAATTATGTGATATACTGCAATTTCTTTTTCTCCATCTGCTGAAAGTAGAAATGAACATTTTAATTGCTGTAGTTATGATTACATTATTAATCAATGTCAATTGTAAACTGGTAAAACGTTTCAAAGCATCAAAGGAATTTTCTCCTGTTTCATAAGACACAAATCAGTTAAAAAGAGCTTTAGTACACTGCCTTATGAAATTGTTTAGAGATATGAAAACAAAAAAAAATGCCTAATATAAGCTTAATTATAAGCAATTTGTTCAACAACAGGTGTTATGAAAACAGCTCTTTCAATGGGACTGTAGATACGGTGACTACAGTTGTAATGCTGTTTCACCAGCATACCTGCTTACCGTGCTGGGGACCAGCAAACCAGTAACCAGCATCCCATGCTGGTCCCAGCATGCAAAACATGCCATATGCTGGTGACCAGCAATGTGGGATTTTTCAACAGGGTGATGCTAAATGTAAATTCAGTAAGATTGTTATTCACGTCGGCGCTAATGATGTTCAACATCGTCAGTCAGAGATCACTAAAAATAACAATAAAGAGGTGTGTGAACTTGCAAGTATGGTGTCAGCCAGTGTAATATGCTCTGGTCACCTTACTGCTTATCTTGGTGACAAGATACATACTGTAGCAGACTGTCGACACTCATTGGCTGGATGTCTAAGTGGTGCCCATAGAATAACATAGGTTTCATAAACAGTTGGACAGTTTTTTGGGGGGCAGACCTGACCTTTTGAAAAGAGTCTTCATCCCTCCAGTGACAGTTATGTTGTTGAGTAATGTTATGTCGCAGATGTGGACACGTTGTGTGCTAACACCGGTTGTTCCTCCTGAGAACTTTACACTTTGTGCTTTGAGGTTTGTTTAGTTTCAGTTTGAGCGACTTTTTCTGAAAAACACAAACATATTGACTCCTGCCAAATATGTGGTGGGCTGAACAAGTTCCTTCTTTCGTTCCTGTAGTTTGCGCGATTGCAAGAGAATCTTTCACATGATGTGGAAGATCACATTTCAATATGGGTGAGACAGAAATGGCAGAAAGCTGACTTTAGCTGGAAAAATGACTTGTTGTTCCAAAATGCATTTGGTAATGTGATATATATCACAATAATGAACATGCACAATATTGTGACAATAACTGACAGTAATTTTTATTACAAATTATTCAGATTTTTTAAAATACATTTGAAGACAACAAACCCTTGATATTGTTTGAAAATATTTTGATTCTTTATTGCTCGGTCGCACCTTAATTAGGGCTATTAGGTCCATTAGTTAACATTAGTTAATTCATTAGTTAACACAAACAGTGAAAAACTCTTCTAAGCATTCATTAATCTTAGTTAATTTCAATATTTAACATATATACCATGATAAAAGCTTTAGCAATTATGGCAGCATGAAAATCTGATACTGTCACATGCCTAATCAGTAGTATTGATACTGGCCTTCAGTTATAAAAAAAGATGCCAGTATACAAATATTTAAAATATACTGTCTTTGTTTATTCAGGGTTATGCTCAGTGACAAGATAGATAGGTATTGTGAGGGTGGTGTCTGGGGGTTAAAGCTAGTGTTGTGTCCTACCTTGTGAAAGAAATAGACACATTTATGTTTAAAGATCAAGCTGTATACACACACCCCTCTTTCGATTTCAGAGTCATGTGAACAAACCAGTCAGTAGACGTGTTCATGTGGGCGGTGATTCACTGGAAGTATATATGGAACTATACCAGCACTGGAAATCACAAGGGTTTATAAGCGTAAGGTGTTCAGCAAGAGATTTTAAACAGGACCCTGACCATCTTCACACACCAGCACAGATATGGCAAATCTAACAGCAGTTGTCAGTGATATTGAAAATCTAAAACGATTAATAAAAGATCTAGAGGCAAGAATGAAAAATCAAGAAGCAATATCACCAGTTCTGCAGTCAAGAATTCAAGATCAAGAAACAAAATCAAAAAATCTGGAGGGAAGAATTAAAAATCAAGAAGACATATTACCAACTCTACAGTCAAGAATTCAAGATCAAGAAACAAAATCAAAAAATCTGGAGGGAAGAATTAAAAATCAAGAAGACATATTACCAACTCTGCAGTCAAGAATTCAAGATCAAGAAACAAAATCAAAAAATCTGGAGGGAAGAATTAAAAATCAAGAAGACATATTACCAACTCTGCAGTCAAGAATTCAAGATCAAGAAACAAAATCAAAAAATCTGGAGGGAAGAATTAAAAATCAAGAAGACATATTACCAACTCTGCAGTCAAGAATTCAAGATCAAGAAACAAAATCAAAAAATCTGGAGGAAAGAATTAAAAATCAAGAAGACCTATCACCAGGTCTACAGTCAAGAATTCAAGATCAAGAAGCAAAATCAAAAAATCTGGAGGAAAGAATTAAAAATCAAGAAGACCTATCACCAGGTCTACAGTCAAGAATTCAAGATCAAGAAGCAAAATCAAAAAATCTGGAGGCAAGAATTAAAAATCAAGAAGATCTATCACCAGGTCTACAGTCAAGAATTCAAGATCAAGAAGCAAAATCAAAAAATCTGGAGGCAAGAATTAAAAATCAAGAAGACCTATCACCAGGTCTACAGTCAAGAATTCAAGATCAAGAAGCAAAATCAAAAAATCTGGAGGCAAGAATTAAAAATCAAGAAGACCTATCACCAGGTCTACAGTCAAGAATTCAAGATCAAGAAGCAAAATCAAAAAATCTGGAGGCAAGAATTAAAAATCAAGAAGACCTATCACCAGGTCTACAGTCAAGAATTCAAGATCAAGAAGCAAAATCAAAAAATCTGGAGGCAAGAATTAAAAATCAAGAAGATCTATCACCAGGTCTACAGTCAAGAATTCAAGATCAAGAAGCAAAATCAAAAAATCTGGAGGCAAGAATTAAAAATCAAGAAGACCTATCACCAGGTCTACAGTCAAGAATTCAAGATCAAGAAACAAAATCAAAAAATCTGGAGGCAAGAATAAAACATCTGGAAGAAATAATTAAAGCTAACAGATAAAGACCAAATTAAAGAAGTACTGCCTGAATATGAGGTACAAATCTTTCAAAACAGCAAATAGTTACAAATGGTTCAAGATGTCAAATTAATTAGTCATGTCACACAAATGTGAGCTGAGTGAGTTTTTATGTTTGTTACTTCTGTCTTAAAAATGTTTTTGAAAGTTGGTTTACACTGTACTAACCCTAACATAACTTTAAGTCATGAATTAACAAAATGTAGGAAACAAATTCTTTAATGATGCTTATGTTCATGTGCAGTGTGATTTATTCTCTCTCTCTGAATATTTTCAGTAATAATTATTCTGTATGTCACAACCTGGGTCTAGAGTCAGTGAAGTAACATATCGAATAGACATTTGAGATCATAAATATAACAGAAGTTTATTGTTTTATCTCATTCACACAGATGCCATGTTTTCACCTGATGGGAACCTGAAAAGACCTCAAGATCTGCATCTCTTGACCAGATTTAAAGCAGAACAAATAT
Source organism: Labeo rohita (assembly GCF_022985175.1). NCBI lineage: Eukaryota > Metazoa > Chordata > Actinopteri > Cypriniformes > Cyprinidae > Labeo > Labeo rohita. The sequence goes on along the minus strand of NC_066886.1, from coordinate 1,058,505 downwards.
CAATATCTTGTGTTTCTAATCTCTGCCGCATTTAATACAACTGTATAATCGCATGACTGTCACACATTTTATTCTAGTATATGTTTCTCAGGGTGTGTTTTAAATCAATTTTCATATAAACATTATATTTCTATGGAATTTCTATGTATCAATTTCTACATAAACTGCAAAACCTTGACTTAAAAAAAATCTAATTTTGAAAAAATGGAATCTGAATTTAAAAAAAAGATCTAAAAATCAAATCTAAATTTTCACTGTTATTACACTGTTAATACATTAGCCATTCATGGCATGACCTTCATTGAACTCTTATAATGTGTGTTTGTGTGGTTTTGTGTTCATCTGTTTAATCACTTTAAAAAAAAAAAAACATAAATAAATAAAAGCCACTTTGGTTATTCGAGTTCTTTATGCAGTTTTCTTTGGTAGGGTAACACATTTCATGTGCAAACAAAAAAGTCAAACTGTACGAATGCATAATTTGAGCAGAATTTCTCACAAAACTGTTTTGTAACATCTGGAACAGAACAGCATGATCTTTTATAATGAATATAGATTCCTTTAGTTGAACCACAGTTTAAAATGATTCATTTTTGAACTGAAATTACGACTGGAACATTTCATTTTTGTAGCATCTGGAATCAAATTCTATTTTCGAATACTATTTATCACATCAGAAATATGCTTAGAAATTAGAAATGCCGTCCTGGACACCATTAAATCCATTAGACAGCGCGCTCTTCTGGACTGAGTTCGTCATGAGACCTTGCTCAAATAGCTGTGTATTACAATACATGGTAAAAGTTAAACAAAGAAAAATCATTCATGATTTGAAAATGATTGAAAAAATAATACCTGTACCATATTCCACATGTTTTAAAGTAGACAGTTACTGACACTGTTATTGAAAACAGACATTATTATTATTATTTAATATTTTATTTTAATTTTTATGTTTACTTCAAAACTACCTTCACTATATAATAAGGGTATCACATCAGGTTAGTTTTATTGTGCTCAGTTCAGACCCAATAAATAGTGCAAAATATCATAGTATTAGATTTTAGTTTGGAGAAGATAACAAACAAACAAAAAATCTAATTTAAGACACTTTATAAGTAGCAGATGATGAAACTAGTACAAGTAGTACACCTGTGTTTTTATTCAGTTTTGTTTCATTCATTCATTCATAAGAAGAAGAAGTGGGTAAACCAAATTTGATAAAAGACTTTAAATTATATGTAAATCTCTTGGGACAAACCAGAAACTCTCTTTATATTTTCTTTGGCAGCTAGTGTTGGTGTCATGATGTGAATATGTAATACTTCTTGTTCTTGTGGCATTAAATTAATAAAGGAAAAAAAGGCTATTTACTACTGTCCTCTTTTTAGAGCTTTTAGAATCTGTTTTGTATAAAGCGCCATATAAATAACGCTTACTTTATTAAAATAAAAATAGTGCTTATGAATAGCAATGACGCTTGTATTGACGCTTCAAGAAAGTGTCCAATCATCATGGACATGATGTAATTAATATTCATGATCTCCGCCTCCGCACACCCAAACAGAGAAGCGCGTCTCACTAGCTCATGGCTGTACTGTTGTCAGTCTTTGTTCAGCTGGTAAGTTCATTTGTGTCATTTGTTAAAAGCCATAACAGATTTTACACACATGCAAGAGTGGACACGCTTAGTTTTAGACAGTGGGAATTATTGACACATTTATTGCGCCATCTGAAATGAGCTTCCATGTTGTCAGCCGCGGCAAACAGGATTCAGTCGTTGTTTGTGGTCGTTTTATTGTTATATTTAGCTCTGTACAGCTGAACACGTTATGAAATGCTTAGTGCTTTCCTCCAAAAACAAAGACTTGTGGCGATAGTAAAAGCGAGAAAGCTGATACTTTGTTTCCGGAAATAGATGTCACTTTTCTGTTACATTTGTAACAGAACTGAACTCCCTTCATCATTGTATGTCTGTGAATAGCGCTGCTGTACGTTTACTTCGAGGCTTAACAAAAAATTACCTTGGTATACCAATGTAAGGCGTTTATTTTATTATGAATAGGCCAGTTTGTTTATATGCATTTGTCTATGCATTTATTTACTTCAATTTTATTTTATGGTGCCTTATATCAAGTCTTATTGCAGCAAATATAATAGTTTATTTTACATTGTAATTTTTTGTAAGTGTGTGCACAGGGTTCAACACAGCGTTTCCAATAAACTGGACCAAAATGTCAAAACCAGTAATGTATAAATGCATATTTTCTGGATCAATAGGACTAAATCAGTAGTGATTAAAGATTTATTTTTATTTTTTTGGGTGTTTGTGTGTGTAGTGCGCTTGACTGAACACTGTGTTTAATGATTATAGATTAACGACTGATATAAAACTCCACTGTAAAGACTGAACATGTTTTGAAACATTAAATAAGGCGTTTACCCTGACAAAGTTACACTGTTATCATTAGGAACATCTTGTACTCCAGGGCAAACCCCATCTAAAAAAGGTTAATCCAGGGTGCGGATCTTTGACTTGCTGCTTGATTTTGTCTTGAGTTTCCAAGTCCTATTTGTAATGTGGTTCACATGAGCAGGTGTTCATGCAGCCTGGAGAGTACTGTGTGGCAGATTCAAAGAGACATTGTGGAATAAGCTGATTCTTAAGATGTATTCTTACTGCTTGTGCTCAAAATGTGCCTCACAGCCCAAAAGGAAGTGATGACAGTTAGTTGTTTTGTTTCTGAATGTCTGATTACACAAGTGCAGTACTTCTGATATGAGGTTGTGGTTGTTTAGATCAAGGCCACTTTGACTGCAGTCTAGATGAAATTCAGCATTACAGTTTGAGGCTTGCACTAAGATGTTTTGTTTTAGCATATGTAAACGGATTAATTATCAGGACAAGGATAATAATGCTTTAAATGGACCTTGAAATGCATGAATCGTGTAGATGTGAAAGTGTTTTTAATACATTGGCAGATGCAAAACAGTGAATTATTGCTCTTAAAGTCAACTTGAAACTGCATTTGCAACCCATTTGAGTTCTATAATATAATGCATATAAGGTAAGATAATAAAAAACAGCATTTTAGATGCAGAGCGGGTGTTTTCTTTAAAGAGCAGGTCATATGGGTTTTCGAAAAATATATATTTTTTGCAGTTTGTAATGTAGCTATCCTTATAAACAGTCTGCAAAGTTGTTCATCAAAAAAGTGCATGATAAATAAAGATATTGTCTTTCAAAAGAAAGAGTTGACTCTGAGTCAATTTAATGAGTCGTTATATTTTCGAATCTAATACGTGATTCTGGATCACAAAACCAGTCTTAAGTAGCACAGGTATATTTGTAGCAATAGCCAAAATACATTGTATGGTCAAAATGATCGATTTTTGTTTTATGCCAAAAATCATTAGGATATTAAGTAAAGATCATGTTCCATGAAGATATTTTGTAAATTTTCTAACGTAAATGTATCAACTTAATTTTTAATTAGCAATATGCATTGCTAAGAACTTCATTTGCACGACTTTAAAGGTGATTTTTCTTAGTATTTTAAATTTTTTTAGAGATTTATTTTTTTTAAATAGTTGTATTTTGGCCAAATATTGTCCTATCCTAATGAACATACATCAATGGAAAGCTTATTGATTCAGCTTTCAGATGATGTATAAATCTACATTTCAAAAAAATGACCCTTATGACTGGTTTTGTGGTCCAGGGTCACTTATGTAATGTAGCTAGACCTAGTGCAGCTTTAGGTTTCTAGGTAAACCATGATATTCCTGTTTTACTGAAACAGTTTTGATAATTCGCTGTGAACCCACTATTTCCTAAAAATGGGTTGATTAAAGACGGAAAGACCAATCACAACAGACCTAGTCAGCTGACCAATCGAAGCAGAGTAGGCTTATGGAAGGGAGGGGTTTACAGACCTTAAGCACTAAACTGCTTAATTCAAAATGATTAAATATTAAATGAACATTCTGGGAAAATTACAAGGTTTTCTGACCTTAGATGCACTTAAACCGGTTGTAGGGGACTCCAACACCTTTTTTAAATACCATATGACCTGCTCTTTGAAATAATGTGTAATGATGAATGGTTCACACTCACAGTAGGACCAGGAATATGAATTAAGTCTGTTTTGACTCCATGTTGACTTGTATTCATGTTATTGTGTAGTTACCTAGATGTTTAGTGAATGTTCCAAAAAGGAACTGGCAACCACTCAAAACCCTAAAGTGTCCTGGTGACACACATAAGGGTTGTGCAAGAATGTGTCAGAACACGGTCTGTCATGAAGTTTGTTTTTTTTTCTTTTTTCATGAAACACATCAACAATTAGCCAGACAGAGACACTGAGTGTCCAATAGATGACTTATTTTGTATTTGAATTAGACTTTTGTTAAAAGATTACTTCACTTCCAGAATAAAAATTTCCTGATAATTTACTCACCCTATATCATCCAAGGTATTCATGTCTTTCTTTATTCAGTTGCAAAGAAATTAAGCTTCTTGAGGAAAACATTCCATGTTTTTTTCCATATAGTGGACATCAGTGGTGCTCAATGGATTAAAAAGGTTAAAAATACAGTTACAGTTCAACTTCAAAGGGCTCTAAATGATCCCAGCTGAGGAATTAGGGTCTTATCTAGTGAAACGAACAGTTATTTTCTAAAAGACATTAAAATGTATACTTTTTAACCTCAAACGTCTCGTTTTTTTCCAGTCATGACATTTAGGGTACATCTAAAAAGTCCTATCTCATTTTCTCCTCCAACTTTAAAATCGTCGTACATCACTGCAGAAGTACAAACCCAGAGTTTACAAAGTGAACATGCAAAACACCCTTTAGTAAAAAAAAAAAAAAAAAAAAAAAAAAACTGACATGAACCAGAACAAAAACAGAGGTCAGAAAGAGCAAGACAAGACGAGCGCTTGAGGTTACAAAGTATATAAATGTTATTATTTTTATGAAAATCGTTTTGCTAGATAATACCTTTTTTGTCGGTTGGGATCGTTTACAACCGATTTCGGGATTGCTTAAATCCGCATTTAAACTGCATTTTGGAAGTTCAAACTCGGGGGACTGAGTTTGAACAGTTTTTCCTCAAAAACATAATGAAAGACATGAACATCTGACAAGGGGGTGTGTACATTATCTGTAAATTGTTGTTCTGGAAGTGGACTTCTCCTTTAATTGTCCCATGCATCTTGGATTTATAGAGCCTTGGAAATGATGTGGAATGATTATTACTCTTAAATTTATAATTCTGCCACATTTAAAACTATGCAAACACTTAGGGCTCCCACCGACTTGCGTTAGAGAGCAAAACTTGCCTGTTAAATAATTCATGAACATCATCAGTTGTTTGTTTGTGTCTTTCAGACATTTGTGCTCCTCATATAAGATGGATTTTATCTTTGCTGTCTCAAGCATCATTCTTACCCTGACCTTCCCAGTGCACTGTGGTAAAATCCTGGTGTTTCCTCACGAAGGCAGTCACTGGGTTAACATGAACATTTTGCTCCGGGAGCTTCACTCCAGGGGCCATCAGATCACCGTGATACGGGCCCTCGACAGCTGGTTCATCTCAGAGACGTCGCCTCACTACGTCTCAATGACCGTGCCGTTTTTACTGGGTGGCGATGATGAGTTTTACAGAAGTTTTGTTTCTAACCAACTGCAGATCCGGCGGCAGCGCAAATCGGCGTGGACCAGATTCAAACTGGATATGGAGCTCAAGGAGAAATTTTCCGAAATGCACAGGAAGATTTGCGAAATGCTGATCTATATGATCGAGAAAGACCCTGAGCTGTTGGAACAAATCAAACAGGCTAAGTTTGACTTAATGTTGACCGATCCAGCAAACGGAGGAGGTGTTGTCCTCGCACATTATCTGAAATTACCTCTCGTTTTTAACGTCCGATGGACCGTGCATGGAGAAGGGCACTTTGCGATTGCACCGTCTCCTCTGTCTTACATTCCCTTCCCGCTTTCGCAACTGACAGATAACATGAGTTTTTTTCAAAGAACGTACAATGTGTTGTTTTACACCCTTCGGCTTTTCCTCTACAAGCGCATCGTTGGTCCTCACTACAGCGCTTTGTGCGAGCGATATTTTGGTTCTGATTTGCACTATTTTGAATTATTTCAAGCAGCTGATATTTGGCTCATGGGGGTCGATTTTGTCTTTGAATTTCCTCGCCCAACTATGCCAAATATAATTTACGTTGGAGGTTACCAATGCAAGCCTGCAAAAGCGCTTCCGAGCGATCTGGAGGACTTTGTGCAAAGCTCTGGAGAGCATGGCGTCATTATTATGTCTTTAGGAACGTTTGTTGGCCAACTTCCTCCTGATATAGCTGATGAAATAGCAGCTGCGTTTGCTCAGCTTAAACAAAAAGTGATTTGGAGATATACAGGAGACAAACCGTCTACTTTAGGCAACAACACTTTACTGGTTAACTGGTTACCGCAGAATGATTTGTTGGGGCATGCAAAAACCAAGGTTTTTGTGTCTCATGGAGGTAATAATGGTATTTTTGAAGCTATCTATCATGCCGTTCCTATAGTCGGATTACCGCTGATTTTCGATCAGGATGATAACCTTTCAAAAATGAGACATCGAGGTGTAGCTAAAGTTGTGGACATTGCAACCGTAGATAGACATATATTTAAAGATGCCATACAGGAAGTGCTTACAGAGCCGTCCTACAGAAAGAACATGCAGAAACTGTCCAGACTCCATAGAGACACACCGTTAAATCCGTTAAACAGCGCCCTCTTCTGGATTGAGTTTGTGATGAGACACAAAGGCGCTGCTCATCTGCGCACGGACTCTTATAAAATGCCCTGGTACTCGTACCACAGTGTTGATGTTGTAGTGTTCCTAGTGTCAGTTGTGTGTTTTACAGTTTATGTTGTATTTAAAGTGATCAGATGTTTGTGTTGCAGGTTGTGTGCAAAAAGAAAACGAGCAAAACTTGATTAAGTGATCATTAAAAATGTATTCATGATTTTAGAAAATGTATTTTTTTTTTAATGTATTTTTAATTATCTCCAGGATGTCAAATTATTATTGTATAATATAGAAATAAAAAAACTTGATATCAAAATCTAACTATTTTTATGATAACTGCAATATAATTGAACCTGGAATATACTCAGGAAGAGAAAATAGTTGTGATATAGATTAACAGCTAATAAAAGTTCCAAAAACTGCAGTGAAATGAATTATTTTATGCTAAATTAACATAGCTGAAAATACTTTATATTTAGTGTAAATAGTGTGTTTTTTCATTATTGACAATTTTGGGGGCATTGTTTAAGATTTTCTGAAATTGTGAAAATGCCTAAAAAGATTTCAATGTATCCACAAAAAATGTAATGTAAATATAGAATATTTTTTTTCAAATATAGAATATATATATATATATATATATATATATATATATATATATATATATACACACACACACACTAACGTTTACATTTTAATATAATTAGTTAATGTAACAAATTTACCATGTGAATTCTGATTAAATGCAAAATCTTAAAGTGAACATGAACCAATTTAATTTGTTATTTTTATTTTTTGTTAATATTATCAATATTTAAAACATATATATTTATTTTATTTTATTTTATTTTTATTTTATTTCATTTTTTTTTTCAGAATTCTTTGAATAGAAAGGTCCAAAGATCAGTATTTATCTGAAATAAAAAGCTTTTGTAACATTATACACTATAGCGTTCAAAATATAGCATTCATGTGTGTATATATATATATGTATATGTATATGTGTGTGTGTGTGTATATATATATATATGTGTTTTATATGTATTTTATATATTTTATATATTTTATTATGAAAATTAATATTTTTATTTAGCAAGGTTGCTTTAAACTGGTTAAAAGTGATGATAAAGACCTTATTTAAAAATATTTCTGTCTCAGATAAATTCTGTTCTTCTGACCTTTCTATTCATCAGAGAAACTTGAAAAAATTCTACTTGGCTATTTTCAACATAATAATAATAATAATAAATAATAATAATAATAATAATAATGATGATGATGATAAATGTTTTTTTTAAGCAGCAAATCAGAATTTTATAATGATTATTGTAATTATTAGTATTAGTAATAATGCTAAAAATTCAAAATTCAGCTTTGAAATCATAGGAATAAATTGCATTTTAAAATGTATTCAAATAGAAATCAGTGTTTTATATAATAAAAATATTTCCAAATTTTACTGTTTTTTTTTTTTTTTTTTTTTTTTTTTTTTTTTTTGGGTAATATAAATGCAGGCTTGGTGAGAAGAAGAGACTTAAAAAAAAAAAAAAAAAAAAAAAAAAAAAACATTAAAATCTTACTGTTTAAAGAATTTTGACTGGTAGTGTACTTCTATTAAATATCTAATAATATTTAATGAAGACTTTTTATTACCAGAATTACATACCTGAATAGGAGAATCCATATGTAGCCATTCTATTTTAACATTAACTAGCAACCAGGAGTCACAGCATTTCTCCAGAATAACATGCACTGATAAACCGTACACTTTAAGACCAGCGATATGTAATCAAAAAGTAAATAGTCAATTTGATTTCATGTTGACTTTAAGATAGAAATGATTCTTCTACTATTACCCCTTCCAGAAACCATTAGCACATCATTAGAGCGGTTTTGTCCCGTCTGTAATTACGCTGATGTATTACAGTGACCTGCGGGACTCTGGTTTAATAGAGGTGACACTCAACCTACTTATGCTGCTGTTACTGTCTGTAATGACTAAAAGCGCTTTAATATCCAACAGCGTTTAATCACCCCACCGTGTCTTCAAAGCAATTACAGCTGATTCTAAGGATAACACAGCTTTTAAATGCAACATAAGTCTGTTTGACAGTCAATTAAAGAGTTTTGCACACAAGGAAGCACTGAATGTTGTCCTTTTTTTTTTTTTATTTTGTGCAGTTAACACTCCTGACACAAAAGATAACGTCTACAAATGTATACACTGAATCTAGTGTAAAATTCAAATGCTGGAAGATATGATGTAGTATAAAAATAAAATAACATGCAAACAAAAAATAAAAGCAGATTTGACTTTGAAACACAATCAAGATTTCTTCTGGCTGTTTCCTTTAAGAAAGACTGTAAAATACACACTTTGTGTGGACTTGCACATATTATTTTGATTGTGGTTGTAGTTATTGCATCGTAGTCCATTGATACGGATTGTTCAACTCTGGTTTCTCATAATTGTTGTTGTGCTGCATCTGATGTATGAATTGTGATTGGAAAATGACCCGTACTTCCTAAAACACATGTTGATGTGAAGCAGTTGTAAAACAGGCACTTAATAACAGCAATAATCATGTAAACACGCTGTCAGCTGCTGTTTGTGTTTCTCTCCATGCTGTTCTGCTTGAACTTCAATTAGACGGTGATGACTGAACGTAAATGTCCATTCATGAAAGTAATTTGTGGGAAAGGACCATTAGTCATGGTGATAATCATCAGTTCTGACTAATGGAACCTGTCATTCATATAAAACACTTTAGATTGGGTAACACTTTACATTACTGTGCTTATATTATACATAATAAAAATGTGCAAAATGCATTTGGGCCACCTCGGTGTCACCTTTAATGGTGCAATTTTGCACATTTTACGTTTTATATGTAAATATAATGAATTACAGTAACAGTCGCACTAACCAAATGTGTTTTCAGGTTGCTCAATATATCCCTGTTGACAGCGTCTGTGATGTTGTTGATTTAAGATGAACAACGAAAAAAATAAAAATAAAAATTTTAAAAATAAATAAATGCAAAAAGGTAGTATTTATTGTACTTTTTAAATTTATTTTGGCTAAAAACATTTAAGTTCTTTTTATACATTAAAAATGTATGGGATATAGGACTTTTAATACACTGTAGAACATTTTTTTATTTTTTTTTAACATTTAACAGATATGTAGAATATTGTTTTTTGTTATTTGTTTTTTGCATTGCAGAATGCAAAACGAATTGCAAAATGCAAAAAAAAAGAAAGAAAATGCAAAATTCATATATTATTTCTTTGTTAAAAAAAAACTAAAAGGGTGTTTTAAAATGCAATGCGAATTGCAAAATGCAAAATGCAAAAAAAAAAAAAAGCAACATTTGTATATTATTTCTTTTTGCATTACAGTACTTTATTGGTATATTTCTCAATGCAAAACAATGCAAAAAAAGGCAAAATTCATATATTATCTCTTTGCAAAAAAAACTGTAAAGGTCTTTTAATTTAATTTTTTTATTTTTTTTTTTTTTTTTTTTTGCATTACAGTACTTCATTGGCATAATTTCTCAATGCAAAAAAATTGCAAAATTCATATATTATTTCATTGCAAAAAACTAAAAAGGTCTTTTATTTTTATTTTATTAATTTATTTTTTGCATTTCAGTACGTAATTGGCATAATTTCTCAATGCAAAAAAAAAAGAGACCAAAAAAAAAAAAAGAGGCAAATTCATATATTATTTCTTTTGTATGATGTGAAATGCATCGGAGTCAAAATTAGGCTACTTGTTAATCAATCACAAATGCTGTCAACAGAGTTTAACTTAAGCTGAAATAATCCCATAAAGTGTTATTTCCCCTCAAAATAAACTTTTCTTTAAGGATAATTATGCCACTTTGCACTTTTCCATGCAATATCAGTGAACGGAAGATTTCAAGCTTTAAATTGACAAAAGCACCACAAAAGTGGTCCACCAATGCTTTACAAAACTGACAGTTTTCTCCTCCAATAAGTTAATCTGATTTGATCTGATTTGTGGAAGAGCGACCAGCACAGGCTTCAGAATCCTTTTTTCTTTCATAGAAGAAAGAAAATCATACAAGTCTGGAAGAACATGTGGGTGGTTAAATGATGACTGAATCTTCATTTTTGGGTGAACTATCCCTGTAAGCACATGTCGTTTTCGCGTGTTACTCACTGCAGTAATACATGAACACTGTAATGTAAAGCGTGACTGGAGATGGCGTGTTTCTCTGCAGTGGGATGAGGAATGGTGTCTATCAGCTGGAGCTGTAGAGCGTCATCTCTGCCTCGTTGGCATCTTGAGTTTCCAGCTCCTGATGGCAGCTTTCTCTGATCACATACACGACCAGTCCGAAACAGATAAAAATGAGCAGCACTATGCCGATCACCTGTTAATGAGAGAGAAACAGAGCACGTCTGTAATGCGAAACATGTAAACAAATATTTAATTATTTATTAATTATTATTTAAGGGACTGACTGCTCACCTAGATGTCTAAAGAGTGCTAGAAATGTGATGTGTATCATAGTAAAATGAGTGAATCACCACAAAAAAAAAAAAAAAAAAAAAAAAAAAATTGTAATGTGTTTGAGTTGTGCTTTTTTTTTTTTTTTTTTTTAATGTAATTTTTTTTATACCATTTTTTTATTAGATGCTGACTGCTCACCTAGATGCTTAAGGAGTATACATTTGTATAGTTAAATAAATAAATAGAAATATGTCTGAGTTGCAAAAAAAATTAAAACCTTTTTTTTTTTTTTTTAAATATTAATACTTTTTTGTTAATGACGATAAAGCACATTTTCTTATTACTGTAATAAATTGTTATATTGCATTTAAAGTCTAAAGTATTCATACATATGGCAGTATTTTTGGTACCTTATTATTTATTTTGATTTGAATTAAAAACCATTTTAACATTTTATACATTAAAAAATACATATTTTGTAATTTTTTTTAAAAATAGATTGTAATGTTTTTTTTATACATTTAAAAAAAAATATAGAATATTAATTGCATTACACTCTGTTTATTGTCAAAGTCTCAGTGCAGAAAAATAAACAAACAAATCACATTTATGCTCTTAAAAACAGCTTCATTTGTCTTTTAACAGTTATTATCAGTTATTATTTTTATGTTTTACATATTCATTTTAATTTAATAAAATGGGGGAGAAACAAAACAATTTCTAGTTTTTACAAACATTTATTTCACTTTTAGTTTTAGTTATATTAGTACAAGTTAAACTCAACCAAAAAGGGAAATGTTGCCTTGCATTTTATTTTATATCAGTTAATGTTTATTGTATGTCAAGTAACTTTTTTATGGTTTTAATTTTAGTTTCACTTTTATTTTTAATTAACAAAAAGTATTCCGTTTTTGTTTTAATTTGAGGTGAAATGTGAGCTAGACATGTTTTTATTCAAGCATTAAATGGTCAAACAAATTTACAAACCATGTACTTACACTATCATGGACGAAAATGAATTCTTGAGTTACAGAATAAGTAAATATTATGTAAAAGTTTCATTAGTGGCCTGAATCTAGTCACCAAAGGAACAAATCTGTAAATGTTTATAATGATAGTATCAAAGTTGTGTGCATGTTCTCAAAATTCCACAAATGTATCAATGTATCTGTGGAGTTCTAAAAATGTATCACTTCATCTGCAGTGTTCTAAAAATGTATCAGTGTCATTTCAAAGTTACATCGAGTTACCAGGAGGCCTACTGGTGCGTGAAGGATCTCACCTGAGACTCCACAAACAGTCGCTGTGAGCGCAGCATGAGTTCCTGAGGAGTGACGCTCTCCTCTTGAATGGGTTCGCACCATTTCTGCGGAGCGGCTTTGTCCACGATCACGAACCTGCCGTGCCAGTCTGTCATCGCGCAGGCGAAATACTGACCGTCCAGGAAGAGCAGGATCAGCCAGACCACGGCGGGAACGAAGCTGGACAGGGACACGGTCCTCCTGCACCAGACGTCACACCTGCATCCCTGAATGATCATCATGAGCGCGAAGGCCATGACGGCGGGAATGATGAAGAACGCGGAGGAAAACAGCCCGTTCCAGGCCGGATTACACGGACACTCAAAGTCCAGCTCCACCAGCTTCTCCAGTCCCATCAGGATGAAGCCGAAGGCCACGTTGGACACCAGAGGACTGTTGCTCAGCTCATTCTTTAGTCTCGTAAGCCATTGTTGTCGACTTCCCATACTAACAACACCTGAAAGTCAGAGGAGAGCTGGCGAAATTCCTCCCACACATTTGCAGAAGGTCACTGATGCGAGACGAATTGATCCCGGGGCTAGTTTTCCCCCTCCTGACCTTTACGTTCCCATTGGCTCGGAACAAATGTGGGTGTGTCGTCCGTCAGCTCTCGGCTGCGGCTCATTGGCTGGCGGCGGGCGGCGGGTGTGGCTTCCATTTAAATGTTTCTATCATTGACATGCTTGAGTAAAGTGGAGGGAAAATCAGCATGACTGCAGATCTCAACATGCTGTGTCATCAGAATCATTCAAACTCATAAGCATTCTTTAGGACGGCCTTTACTCCTGGGAACTTTTTTTAAAACAATCATTAGATATGCAAACACGAGCAGGTGAACGTTTGGACACGACATGTTCATTATCACCCTAAAACCTTAAGATCTAAAATCTCTAAAACTAGAAATCTAAACATGTCTGCAATGCTGGAAATAAGTTCAGTAATTAAATTTACAAAACACTTTTTCTTTAATTGGACTGTAGCGGATATTGAAGCAAAAGCATCATCAGATGTGCAGCATGTATTTTCCTCCTTCAATACACTGTAAAAAAAACAAACACAATTTGTTGAGTCAGCTTAAAATAATTTGTTACACTGTAAAAAATAAAAAAACAGTTTGTTGAGTCAGCTTGAGTTGTCACTGTATAATTTAACATTTCAAGTTGAATAAACTTTTTTTGAGTTGACTGAACTTATCATTTTAAGGCAGCCAGGTTACAAATTATTTTAAGTTGACTCAACAAATTGTTTTTCACAGTGTACCCTGCTGCCTTAATATGTTAAGCTCAATCAAATCAAATAAGTTTAGTAAACTTAAAATGTTAAGTTGTACTAAGTAACAACTTAGATATTTGTGTTTAAACTTAATAGCTGGGTAAGTAATCCCGCTGCCTTAATTTTAAGTTGAATCAACTCAAATATCTAAGTTGTCACTTAGTATAACTTAACAAGTTGAATAAACTTTTTTTGGAGTTGACTGAACTTAAAATTTTAAGGCAGCCAGGAAACAAATTATTTTAAGTTAACTCAACAAATTGTTTTTACAGTTTAGGGTTAAAAGCATTCAAATGCTTGTATTTAAATTGCTTTATAAATTTATTATCATCATTTAGTAAAGGAAAAGCATCATTAAATGTGCAGAATTAATGTTTTTCCATGTCAGTAGTGTATAATTTTATATTTATATATTTTATAATTTTATAAAATAAACAAAGCGTAGGCATGTCCAAACTGTTGACATTTTTATGCAGTAAAATACTGCAGTAATAATAATAAACCAGATCATTAAATAAATATATATTATATATAATATTTTATTTAATACCACAATATTTTGAAGAGTGTTAGAGAAACATGAGCAATAATAAACAAGCAAATAATTCATACAGAGCAAAACAGACTCAATTTATGCTTCTTATGACCTTTTGCTTAAATGCTGGGAATATATGCTTGCATTTGAATTGCTTTACAAAACTAAAATTATATTACATTTTAATGGACGAGTTGCAGTCAATAATGAACTTGCGTTTTCTTCGTAATTATTTATTAAGCTTACTAGCAATTTCTGAGTGAAAGTTGTTTTAAAGTAAATCCTACACCACAGTATTTCCACTGTAGAGTTTAAAAGTGTCCCAGAAATTTAAATGGTAAAACACGAGTATGTTTAATCCTTTCACTTGTGGTGCATACATGCATTCAAGTTTAATCATTTAGTCAGCTTGATAATCAAAAGCAGCTCATAAAACATGTTTGATATAATATTTTCACTGTTTTATGTAATTCCACAATGCTTTGTTTCATTATATTGAATAGTTATAGAGGAAGATGAGCAATAATAAACAAGCAAATAATTTATGCACTGTAAAGTAACTGTGTTTCTCAGTTGATCCATGAGATGGTGCTGTGTGAATGTAAGCGGGTGCAGACAGAGGTCATGACTGTGTTCAGCTCATTCTGTCTTCTGTTAATCCTGACTGACTGTGTGTTAACGACGAGCCCACGCTAACGTGGATACATTTCTTGTAGGAAATCTCTGTACTGCCCTAGATAAATATTCTCTGGAACCCTCGAGACAACATAAAAGCAGCATGCTTACCACCTTCAACATTACAGCAGTACTTGATTTGGAGTAACATGTGAAAACCAAAGTACATGGATTATATATAATCATTCAGTACCATGGTATGAGGAGATCGGAGCTATAGCTGTCACAAGCCCTGTATTTATCTCAGTAAAGTTATAAATGCTTGTTTTCTTCAAAACTGCTTTTGTTTAATTTAATGTGCTACTTATAGTTTCTTTGTATTATATAGTTTCTTTTTATGAAATGTACTAGCAGTTTCTGAGTGAGGTTTGCTTTAAAGTAAAAAAAAAACAAAAACTGTGTAGTTCAAAACCTGATTGTTTGATTTGTTTATTTATTAATTGCAAAATCTGTCATTTGAACTTAAATTAAAATATTTACTATAACATATGTTGATTTACACAATAAAACTACAGTGACATTAAGACAAGAATCACTATATAATGAAAGTAGACTTGAACTGTGTGTCAGAACAAACATTTTTGTAAATGTCAGCTTGGGGCAAAATGACACTTTTTTTTTTTTTAAATGCAATGTTTTAATTGTTTTATAAAATGTATTCATTCATTTATTTTGGCCAAAACAAGTTATACATTTTTGTAGGTTATGTTTTGCATTTTTCAGGATCATTAATTATTCGGTTTCATATTTAAAAAAAAAAAAAAAATGTATGTGTGACAATATGCCCTGCTATTTTAATATAATTTCCCCCCTAACTTAAAGATGTGGTAAATGAATTTCAGGAGTATTAATTACTTTTAAAAATGTTTGTTTTTACTATTAATTGCATTGCAGAAATAACTTCTTCTGCTTACATTTATTTGATCCAAAGTACAGTTAAATTTTGAAATATTTTAACCATTTAAAATAACTGCTTTCTATTTGAATATATTTTAAAATTCAATTTATTCATGTGATTTTTTTTTTTTTTTTTTTTTTTTTGACATTTTATATATATATATGATGTTGAAAACACCCGAGTAGAATTTTTTTTCAGGTTTCTCTGATGAATATAAAGTTCAAAGGAACAGCATTTATCTGAAATAGAAAGCTTTTGTAACATTATAAATGTCTTTTTCATCACTTTTGATCAATTTTAAACAAAATAAAGCTGATTTTTGAAATTGAATGGTATAGTGTATTATGTTACAAAAGCTTTTTGTTTCAAATAAATGCTGATCTTTATGTATTCAATTTTTAAATATTCATAATAATAATAAATGTTTCCTGAGCAGCAAATCGGCATATTAGAATAATTTCTGAAGGATCCTGTGACACTGGAGTAATGATGCTGAAATTTTAGCTTTGATCACAGAAATAAATTACTTTTTAAAATATATTCAAATAGTACGCACTTATTTTAAAAAGTAAAAAATAATTCACAATACAACTGCTTTTGCTGTACTTTGGATCAAATAAATGCAGGCTTGGTGAGCAGAAGAGACTTCTTTAAAAGAAAATATTACAAATCTGGTAGTGTATAAAGTATGTTTTCGTTGTAGTTCCTGTTACTGTATTGTAATTATCACTTTTCTCTACTTGAATTCCACAGTGATCGAATCGCATGCGCGTCCGCTGCGCATAAGTGACGCGCTCGAGGCTCCCGCGTTCGGGAGCGCGCGCCGACAGCTGATGATGCGCGCGAATGAGCCGCGGGGTGCGCGCACTGACAGCTGAAGGTTCTCCGCGATGACGGACACTCCGATGGCCCATCATCACCATCATCTCCAGCAGCAGCATCAGCATCCCTGAGCGCTGGTCAGCATCAGCATCAGCATCATCCTCATCCGTCCTCCATGCAGCAGAGCCGCGCAGCGCCTGTCGCGTTTCTCGCCGTCCGCCGTCCGCGCTCCTCCTCCGCCATCCTCTGCGGCTGAAGCCGCTCCGCGTCCATCACCTGCTCGCCGTGTCCCGTCTCCGTCCTCCCGCAGGATGCTGTCCTACACGGGGATGCTCGCGCTGCTCCTCATCCACGGGAACGTGATGCTCCCATACGTATCATCTCAGAACGGTAAGGATGACGGGACGCGCTCGTCCGGGATCTGTGTGTAATCTGCTTTAGAGGTCGATGCCATCTTTATGATGACAGACACCCCGCTGCATTACAGTCGGGCTGATTTGTGGAGCGCACAGGCTGGAGAGGAGATTTGCGCGCAGCGCAAGTGGGAATTAGTTGGTCGTATTGGCCAGATCGCAACTGTTCGCGCAAAATCAGGGCTTGTTTTAATAGCACACCCCTAAATGAGGAGTGTTTTCCTTCTGCTATTCTCCAGAGTAATCCGTGTTGTTTACACTCACCCTTCTGACATTCACATCTTTACACCTGCGATGAGGAGATCTCTCGTCTGAGGAGAAACCCGAGCGTTATGTAATGTCCTGATGTTCAAAGTTGCTAGAGAAACAGGTTTTAGTCTGAACTAGTATGCAATAAGCGTTATAATATGTGACCCTGGACCGCAAAAGGAGTCATAAGGGTCGATTTTTTTGAAATTGAGATTTATGCGTCTTATGAAAGCTGAATAAATGGGCTTTCCATTGATGTGAGGTTTTACTTGGCCTGAGATACAACTATTTGAAAATCTCAAATCTGAGGGTGCAAAACAATCAAAATATTGAGAAAATCGCCTTTAAAGTTGTCCAAGTGAAGTTCTTAGCAATGCATATCACTAATCAAAGATGAAGTTTTTGATATATTCACGGTAGGAAATTTACGAAATATCTTCATGCAACATGAATATCCCAATGATTTTTGGCATAAAAGAAAAATCAATCATTTTGACCAATACAATGTATTTTTGGCTATTGCTACAGATATACCCACGCAACTTAATACGGTTTTGTGGTCCAGGGTCACATTTAAAACCAGGTTTTATCTGAATTCATATGCAGCTAAGAGTTATATGTGACCCTGGACCACAAAAGGAGTCATAAGGGTCAGTTTTTTGAAATTGAGATTTATGCATCATCTAAAAGCTAATAAATAAGCTTTCAATTAATGTATGGTTTGTTAGGATATGATAATATTTGGTTTAAAAAAAAAATTATGATATTGAGAAAATCGCCTTTAAATTTGTCCAAGTGAAGTACTTAGCAATGCATATTACTAATTAAAAATTAAGTTTTGATATATGTGTATTTACAGTAGGAAGTCGACAAAATATTTTCATGCAATATGATGATTTCTGGCATTAAAAAAACAGAGATTTTGACCCATACAATGTATTTTTGGCTATTGCTACAAATATACCCATGCTTCTTAAGACTGGTTTTGTGGTCACATATAAAACCAGGTTTTAGTCTGAACTAGCATGCAATGTGAGTTATACGTAAGTGTTTGTGCCTTAGAAATGGAAAGCAGTGTCTATGTGAGCGTTAAATAATGAGTGCGTGTCCCTGAAGGCATGTCTCTGACTTTACATGCTGGAGTGTCACAGCTGTGACCAGGAGAGGGCAGATACATCACCTGCAGACAAACAAGGCCAGGGTATTCCCTCCTCAGGATCCAAAAAAAGGAAAGGGGAAAGAAAAACAACAGCGAAGCTTCAGTCAGTTGTTTCCGAAAGGTTTTTGTGCAGAAAAAGCATCTGGCGAATATAAACATCAAACGTGATCTGGACAGGAGCAGGTTCTGGCAGCACAGATGTCTGGCTATGAAATGTTTAGTCGACTAGAAAGTTGCTTCGTGGTCTAATGAAAGTTTTATTCAATCCTGAGATATTTTAGTTTATGTAAGTCAGTTTTAAGGATCACGTGAAGTGTTTCTGCACCAAACATTGTTGCAAAATAATGAGTTTCAAACAGGTTTCCCAAAATGTCTGGATGCTTAAACTAACAGATTAATATGTTGAAAGCATCACGGTGTGATTTATTATGAGTCTATGTCAGGGTTCTTAACTAAAACTTAGTCATTTAAAATACTGTAAATTTGATTTCAGCTAGTTGGCATGTCTTATTTTTATTGTTTAACCTGATGTACTAAAATAACTGAAACTGAAATAAAATTATTAAAAACTGTATATACATACACTACCGTTCAAAAGTTTGGGGTCAGTAAGACTTGTAATAGTCTTTAAAGAAGTCTCTTATGCTCATCAAGGCTGTATTTATTTGATTAAAAATATAGAAAAAAAAACAGTAATATTGCAGAATGTTTTTACAATATAAAATAATGTTTTTTATTTTAACATACTTTAAAATAGAATTTATTCCTGTGATGAAAAGCTGAATTTTTATCAGCTGCTGTCTTAAGTGTCATATGATCCTTCAGAAATCAATCTTATATGCGGATTTATTATTAGAATGATCAATGTTGGATAATATCAACAGTTGTGCTGCCAAATATTTTTTGGAACCTGTGATTTTTTTTAGTTTTTTTTAGTTTTTTTATTTTTTCAGGATTCTTTCATGAATAACAAGTTTAAAAAGTACAGTGTTTATTCAAAATATAAATATTTTATAACAATGTAAATTATTTATTATGAACTTTTAATAAACTTTTAATTATTAACTTAATACATATAATAAAAGTATTAATTTCTTACAAAAAAAAAAAAAAAAAAAAAGAAACAATAAAAATGTACTGACCCCAATCTTTTAAACGGTAGTGTATATATAAAAAAAACTACCAAAAATGACAACGAAACATATTTAATATTTAAAATATTAAAAATGAACATCTAATTCAATGTTATAAAATAAGAATTTTTTAAAGAAGTCTCTTACGCACATCTCGGCTGCATTTATTTGATCAAAAATGCAGAAAAAGACAGTAATATTGCAAAATGTTATTACAATATGAAGTAATGTTTATTTATTTTGAGTTGTTACTTCAGTCTTAAGTGTCACATGATCCTTCAGAAATCATTCTAATATACTGATTTATTATCAATGTTGTGATACTTTTTTTCAGGATTCTTTGATCAATAAAAGGTTAAAAAGGACAGCATTTATTTAAGATAGAAAGGTTTTCTAACAATACTGTTCAAAAGTTTGGGTCAGTAAATTTTTCTTTTTTCTTTTTTGAAAGAAATTAATACTTTTATTCACCAAGGATGTGTTAAATTAACGAAAAGTGATAGCATAGATTTACACTGTTAGAAAAGATTTATATTTGGAATAAATGCTGTTCTTTTTAACTTGTTATTCATTAAAAAAAAATCCTGAAAAAAACAATCACAGGGTCCAAAAAAATATTTGGCAGCACAACTGATTCCAACATTGATAATTCTAATAATAAATCAGCATATTAGAATGATTTCTGACACTTAAGACTGGAGTAACAGCTCCATTCCATCACAGGAATAAATAATATTTTAAAGTATATTCAAATAAAAAACATTATTTTATATTGTAATAACATTTTGTACTTTTACTTTTTTTTCTGTATTTTTGATCAAATAAATGCAGCCTTGATAACCATAAGAGTCTTCTTAAAAAACAAACAAACAAAAAAAAACCTTACAAGTCTTACTGATCCCAAAGAGGGAGAGAGAGAGAATTGTGACCCTTAAATGTAATACATGAACATTTTTCAATATTAAAAGACATTATTTATTTATTTAAAAGTCAGGTTTCTTTAACAGAGTAGTGTTGGTCTGTTTATTTTGTTTATTAAAACTAAAGAAAAGCAATGAATAAACATGCTCTGTATAGGCAGTTAGAGCAGATACAGACATTCTTTTAGTATTATGATGTTGTACAGTATGAAGTGTGTGTGTGTGTGTGTGTGTAGCTCTGCTTTGATTTGTCCAGACATAAGGTCAGTGGCTCTCCTGGATAATCCAGCTATTGTTTGGTAAAGCCCAACCGTACAGATTCCAGACCCTCTGTAGGCACCATGAGCTCGACTGTCTGCTTTCTCAGAGCTGTGCTCTGGGACTCTCAAGACTTAATATTCAAATCATATTATTAAAATATGCCTAGAATTAATTTGGGGTTTCCTAAGACCGACTAAAAGTAACAATTCAGAACCCCAAAGGAACAAGCATGTTAAGTTAGTTTAGTGGTTAATAGTGTTTGACTGTTATCAGCTTATTCTAGGCAAGAACTGCCCACTTACAAGGAAAAGATGACCTGAGTGACACACAAAGCGATCAGTCCTAGTTTTTGTGTTTTTAAAGACAATCAGTCAGATCTGACCTGGCATTGTCAGCCAGTGTTTGTCATTTTTAAATGCCATTTGAATCAAATGGCCTTTGACTGGACTTTTGGGTAAACTTGTGCTCTCTTGTACCATTGACAGGGGGTTAAAGGGGTTAAATGCTCTTTGTGTGGACAGTCAAATGTTAGTAGAAGAACTAGGCTTGTGAGGTAAACATTAGCATTATTCGTTCGACATTTTGCATCACATATTTGGTGCAAAAAAGTGATGTTCTTAGTAAGTTTTGTCTTGTTTTCCAATACAATTATCTAAGATTATACCTAAGTCAAGATGCATTTAACAGTAGAGCACTAGCATGGTCAAGGTCATTGGTTTATTTCCAATGCAATGCATGAACTGATTAAATGTAAATGTTGAATGCAATGCAAGTCATTTAGGATAAAAATGTCTGTCAAATGCATACATGTGAATGTAAATTTGCAAAGATGCAAAATGGCAAAAGATTTAAAGTCTGATAAATTTTTGATAAATTCATCAAAATGAAGTGTGCTTATGCTTAAAACAATAAAAAAAAATATGATGAGGTCAGAAAAATGATCTTCATTTAAAGAACCCATATTTGTATCCTAAGTAAATTCATCCATATTTAACTTTAAAGTACAAAATACAAAAAGATTAAATAGAAAAGGACAAGTATGATTGTTAAAAATATTCATGAATGTAAAAAAAACATTTCTTAAAAAAAATAGGAATATATAAAAATATATATTTGTATGGGAAAACAAGACAAAAGTACAAAATAAGTAAATAGAAAAGGACAAGTATGCTTGTTAAAAAATATTCATGAATGTAAAAAAAATGTAAAAATATTTTTTAAAAAAATATATAAATGTATAAAAGTGGATATTTGTATTGGAAAACAAGACAAACATACAAAAAGAGTAAATAGTAAGACAAGTATGATTGTTAAAAATATTCATAAATGTAAAAAATGTTTTTAAAAAAATTTCTAAAAATATAAAAATATATTTGTAATGGAAAAAAAGACAAAAAAAGAGAAGTTCGATTGTTAAAATATTCATGAATGTAGTAAAAAAATGTTAAAATATTTTTTTACAAAAATATAAATATATAAAAACATATATTTGTATTGGAAACAAGACAAAAATACAAAAAGAGTAAATAGAAAAAGACAAGTATGATTGTTAAAATGATTTGTAAATACATATATTTGTATTGGAAAACAAATCAGTGCTGCTGAACCAATGGTGGGAGTTTTGGGTGGGATTTACTGTATCTCTGTTTGGGAAACCTGTTTTTCTCATTGCATTATTTTTGCAATCCTATTCAGTGGCACAGAAATGCATCGCTCCAGCCTCATTTGTTGGACGTGAATCCCAGCAGCCGGACTGGTTTTATCCCAGTCTCAGTTTGGCTCCGTTTGTTCCCGAGTTCTCGCATCTGCACGCAGCAGCTGTGCGGCGATCTGCCGCGTTCCCTTCGCACGCTACGTTACCTGCAGCTCGTCTCACTATTAATGAATTAATCTGATCGTGGCAATGAAGATGTAAACAGTGTGTAGCTTGCATATATAAAGCCTCGAGCCGCTCCTGACCGTGTGCTTCGCTCATAAGGGCAGCAACAGATATCTGCAGGACTGTAAATGGCTTCGCTTCATTCTGCTGCATGCTTCTATTATTAGAACAGACACGAGGAGCACAGAACCGTGGCTTTGTAGTTATTTTTTGCGGAAGGGAATCCAGTAACTCTTAATGCACTGGCTTTATGGGGCGGTTTGCGTTTGTCGTTCGGTCAGCGTCGTCTCCAATAGAAGCAGAAAACCACACTGTAATCTCAGTCTGATGGAAAGGCGCTATTCATTGCGGCGTGAATACGTCTATGAACCGTGTCTAATCTGGCCTCATGAACAATTCACGGTATAAAGGCACTCTTCTGAGTATAAATAGCTCACGAGTTACTGTGACATCCGTGGCCGACAGCCGTGAGATTGAAGGTGTTTTCAAGCCATAGTTGAGTCACAAATGAAGATTCTGTCATCGTTTTCTCACCTTTGTTTTTTGGTGGAGCACAAAATAACAGCTTTTAGGATACGATTATTTGGTTTGCGTGTAAAATCTCAGCGTGAGCATTGTGCTGAATGTCTCATTGTGAGAAAATAAAAGTAAACGATGACAGAATGTTCATTTTTGGTTGAACTGAAGTTGTGAGCTGCAGCTTTGTGATGCTAATTACAGCATTAATCCTGTTTAAGGCAGATATGCTCATATCTTTGGTTTATGTCTCGTTGACGTGTCCTATGGTGAGACATTCTGTACTTTATCTAAAAGTGTTTTGAACAGCATTTTGATCGTTCTTCTTGCAATTATGATACATTCAGCTTTTCTGACCTCGTATTAATTGAAATATTTGTACTTTTTAATTCGTTTGTCACACTGCTGATTCATTTCAAATGAGCTGGTGAGGATTGTTAGAAATGGAGTGAACTTCAAAGAAATTGTAGATGTAATATTCATATAAATATTATGTTGATTCATGCAAAATGACATATACAAAATCTTGTTTTCCGAGAAATTCCTTCAAAATGAAGTGAGTTTATCCGTAAAATGAGACAAAAATCAGTGTCTGAAAAATAAACTTTATTCATTTTAAACATAAACTCTCTCAACTTTGATCAGTTTCCCAGAAAACAAGACTTACTGTCAATTTGCATTTCAATTAAGTTGATACTGGAAAACAAGAAAAAAATATGGCAAATTAAGACAATTATGATTGGTAAGGTGATTTAATTTTACTTTTAGCATGATTGGGTTTACATATAGTATTGGCAAAGCATAAGTAAAAAAGTTAAAATAAATAAAAAATAAATAAAATATTTAATATGTAAAAATATATGAATATGAATACATGTGTGTGTGTGTGTGTATATATATATATATATATATATATATATATATATATATATATATATATGTTTTGTACACTGCCGCTCAAAGGTTTGGGATCAGTAAGACTTGTAATGTTTTTTTTTTTTTTTTATAAAGTCTCTTTTGTTCATCAAGGCTGCATTTATTTGTTCAAAAATACAGAAAAAACAGTAATATTGCAAAATGTTATTACAATATAAAATAATGTTTTTTTTATTTTATTATACTTTAAAATATAATTTATTCCTGTGATGCAAAGCTGAATTTTCATCAGCTGTTACTCCAGTCTTTCCTTCAGAAATCATTATAATATGCTGATTTATTATCAATGTTGAAAACAGTTGTGCTGTTTGTTTTTGGAACCTCTTTTATTCAGGATTGCACCAAAGGAATAAATAATATTTTAAATAATATTACAATAAAAAACATTATTTTGTATTGTAATAACATTTTGCAACATTACTGTTTTTTTCTGTATTTTTGATCAAATAAGTGCAGCCTTGATGAGCAGAAAAGACTTCTTTAAAAAACATTACAAGTCTCACTGATCCCAAACTTTTAAGCAGCAGTGTATATTTTTGCAAAAACAGATTTTTTTTATTATTTTCAAAAATCATGCTTTTCAACATTTTTATTGTGAAAAAAATAAATTGTATTTACATCCCACATCCCAACTGATGTTTTCATAACAGAGCTGTTATGAAAACAAGCACATGTTGTTCTTTGCAATGGCAGAGCATTAACTCAGAACGCTGAGATTTACCAAGAATTCATGTAACACCTGCGCGAACCGTTAAGAGTTTCTACCGCAGAAAAAATGACTCATTCTTACCACCTGTGTTAGATACTCCATATGCAATTTACGGGTGACGTCATTAGAAGGAAGATGAAGAAATCTCACCCTGTCGTGGAAGAGAAAAAGACGTGATATTCAATGCATCGTGACTGTAAAATCATGATATAAATGCACCACGGGATGACTGATGATTGTTTAATATAGTAGACAGATTGACAGGCAGACACTCGTGACCCGCTCCACCTACTCAACACTCGTGTGTGTGGAAATGTGGCAGCGGTAGCTTGTGTTTTTGGGTCTGCGTGGTGTTTTATTGTCCTCCGGGGAGCCGTAATTCCCACCGGAGAGGTGAAAGACTCAAGCGATCCCGTTAACACACTCAAGCTGCCAAATCCCACCGTTAAACGCTTTTTTTAAGTTGGCAGGAGATGCTGTTAATAAAAGCATCTATTGTAGCAGGTCACGTGAGAGAATTAGAGTATCATGCAGTGATTTCAGAATTAGCAGCGTTGCAATATTGAACAGTGTATTGAAATTAGAAATAGTTCAGCCCAAAATGAAAATTTGCTGAGTTTGTTTCGTCATCAAATTTGTAGAAATTAGTCATTCCATCACTTGCTCACCAATGGATATGAATGGGTGCCATCAGAATGATCATCAGCGTCCAAACAGCTGATAAAAATATCACAATAATCCACAAGTAATCCACACCACTCCAGTCCATCAGTTAACATCTTGAGAAGACAAAAGCTGAAACAAATCCATCATTAACACTTTTTTTAACACTAAAATATGAGTCTATAATCCATAATAATGCTTCCTTGTCTGGTCTGAATCAGGAGAGAAATCTGCACAGATCAAGCACGGTTTACAAGCCAAAACAGTCTTCTCAAGATATTATTTGATGGGCTGGAGTGGTGTGGATTACTTGTGAATTGTTGTGACGTTTTTATGAGCTCTCATTCTGACGGCACCCATTCACTGCAGAGGATCCATTGGTGAGCAAGTGATGGAATGACACATTTCTCCGAATATGATGGAAAAACAAACTCATCTTCAACTTGGCAGGAGATGCTGTTAATAAAAGCATCTATTGCAGCAGGTCACATGAGAGTTTTAGAGTATTTCAGAATTAGCAGCGTTGCAGTATTGAGCAGTGTATTGAAACTTATTCATCTTTAAAGGGATAGTTGACCAAAAAATTTAAATTTGCTAAAAGTTTACTCACCCTTTAAGTCATACAAGATGTAGATGAGTTTGTTTCTTAATCAGATTTGGAAAAATGTGTCATTCCATCACTTGCTCACCAATGGATATGAATGGGTGCCATCAGAATGAGCATCCAAACAGCTGATAAAAGCATCACAGTAATCCACAAGTAATCCGCACCACTCCAGTCCATCAGTTAACATCTTGAGAAGACAAAAGCTAAAACAAATCCATCATTAACACATTTTTAACATTAAAATACGAGTCTCTAATCCATAATAATGCTTCCTCCAGTGAAAATGTGGTCTGGTCTGAATCAGGAGAGAAATCTGCACAGATCAAGCACTGTTTACAAGCCAAAACAGTCTTCTCAAGATGTTAACTGATGGACTGGAGTGGTGTGGATTACTTGTGAATTATTGTGATATTTTTATGAGCTCTCATTCTGACGGCACCCATTCACTGCAGAGGATCAATGGGTGAGCATGTGATGGAATTACACATTTCTCCGAATATGATGAAAAAACAAACTCATCCACAACTTGGCAGGAGATGCTGTTAATAAAAGCATCTATTGTAGCAGGTCACATGAGAGTTTTAGAGTATCGTGCAGTGATTTCACAATTAGCAGCAGTGCAGTATTGCACAATGTACTGAAATTGATTCATCTTTAAAGGGATAGTTCACCAAAAAATGAAAATTTGCTAAAAGTTTACTCACTCTTTTGGTCATACAAGATGTAGATGAGTTTGTTTCTTCATCAGATTTGTAGAAATGTGTCATTCCATCACTTGCTCACCAATGGATATGAATGGGTGCCATCAGAATGAGCGTCCAAATAGCTGATAAAAGCATCACAGTAATCCACAATTAATCCACACCACTCCAGTCCATCAGTTAACATCTTGAGAAGACAAAAGCTGAAACAAATCCATCATTAACACTTTTTTTAATACTAAAATATGAGTCTATAATCCATAATAATGCTTCCTTGTCTGGTCTGAATCAGGAGAGAAATCTGCACAGATCAAGCACTGTTTACAAGCCAAAACAGTCTTCTCAAGATGTTAATTGATGGACTGGAGTGGTGTGGATTACTTTGTGAATTATTGTGATGTTTTTATGAGCTCTCATTCTGACGGCACCCATTCACTGCAGAGGATCCATTGGTGAGCAAGTGAAGGAATGACACATTTCTCCGAATCTGATGAAGAAACAAACTCATCTTGGATGGCCTGAGGGTGTCAGAAAATTTTCAATTTTGGGTGATCTATTTCTTCTTATTACTTGATCTTTTTCGGTTTCAACCGAGACATTTGAACATGCTGAAGTAGCACCATGGCTGTAAGTTAATTTCTCCAAATGAAAAGCCTCATGAATGCGTGTCATTATGCACCGCTGTACGCACCATCCAGATGTTTCTCTTCCCGGAGAGGCTTGCGGAGAATCGCGCTTCAGTAGAGAAGGTGTGAAAGCCCAATCTGTTCGTTAGGGTGGCTGAAAACTCCAGACACGGATGTCTTTATTCCGAGAGAATATAATTATGGTTCACATGATCGTGCCTCAGGCAGGGAATTCAGCTAAGTGAAAATTGTGTCTTTTCATAGCTCGCTCCACACACACATACGCCGGCTTCCTTCAGAGTCTCTCTTTGGCTGTTTCTGAACACCTGAACGCTCATTGAAATCAATATCAGTCATTCACAATGAGACCACGAATATGCATTAAGAGTTCACATTGACCTTATATTGAATGTTAAAAATGCTAGTGAAACATTTCAGATTTTTAGTCGTGTCATTTTCCTGAACGGGTACAAATGAACATACTGAGCTTGATCCATCTTTTATTTGTGTGTAAGAATGATGATTAAAAGACAGCTTAGGCGTCCTCTAAGCGCCGATTCATTTGTCATCCTGAGATTATGTGACAAAACCACCTCAGTCTCCTTGAATGACCTGCCAAAATGTTTCCTTTGCAGTTTCTTGAGTGTAAAATGAGAAAAGTACTTTCCAAGTATCCTTTTAGATACAGATAAAGAACACTAATAGGGCTGTGTGATGAAATGACGGCAAGTTTTTTTTTTTTTACCGTTTTTGAAAAAGCCTAATCCAACAAGGCTGCATTTATTTGATTAAAAATACAGTAAAAACTGTAAAAATGTGACATATTATTTTGATTTAAAATAACTGCCTTCTATGTGAATATCTGTTAAAATGTAATTGATTTCTGTTTAAAGCTGAATTTTCAGCATCATTACTCGTCTTAAGTGTCACATGATCTTTCAGAAATCATTCTAATATGCTGATTTGCTGCTCAAGAAACATTTCTGATTATCATCCGTTCATATTTTTGTGGAAACCGTGATATATCTTATTTTTCAGGATTGTTTGAGGTAAGAACGCTAATAGGGCTGTGTGATAAAAGGATGGCAAGATTTTTTTTTTTTAAGTTTTTGAAAAAAGATTTATCTGCTCACCAAGGCTGCATTTGTTTGATTGAAAAATACAGTAAAACCTGTAAAAATGTGAAATATTATTGTGATTTAAAATAGCTCTTTTCTATATGAATAAATGTTAAAATGTAATTTATTTCTGTGATCAAAGCTGAATTTTCAGCATCATTACTCGTCTTAAGTGTCACATGATCCTTCAGAAATCATTCTAATATGTTGATTTGCTGCTCAAGAAACATTTCTGATTATCATCAGTTCATATTTTTGTGAAAACTGTGATATATCTTATTTTTTAGGATTGTTTGATGAATAGAAAGTACAGATAAAGAGCGCTAATAGGGCTGTGCGATGAAAGGACGGCAAGATTTTTTAAACATTTTTGAAAAATGACATCTGCTCATCAAGGCTGCATTTATTTAATCAAAAATACAGTAAAAACTCTAAAAATGTGAAATAGTTTTGTGATTTAACATAATTGTTTTCTATGTGAATATCTGTTAAAATGTATTTATTTCTGTGATAAAAAGCTGAATTTTCAGCATCATTACTAGTCTTTAGTGTCACATGATCGTTCAGAAATCATTCTAATATGCTGATTTGCTGCTCAAGAAACATTTCTGATTAACATCAGTTAATATTTTGTGTTTTTTCAGGATTCGTTGATGAATAGAAAGTTCAAAACAACAGCGTTTATTTACAATAGAATCTTTTGTAACATTATAAATGTCTTTAATGTCACTTTTGATCAATGTAATGCGTCCTTACCGAATGAAAGCATTCATTCTGGTCGTGTATATGAAATTATATCACAGATATTAAATAAACCACCCAGCACTAACACATTTTGACACATTTTATTGATATTTGGCTCCAAAATAAAAAGTTCCAACTTTGTCCAAATGTGACTGTACTGTAGATCTGCGGCGGCTCTGAAAATGAGACACTTCGTGAGCTCACGGCGCTCTGGGATGATTGAGTCCCATCTTGAGCAGTCGCTAGTACTTGGAGGCAAGCCTAGTCTAGCGTCACGGGTGGCATTCATCACGAACCAAGGTTAAACCGAACCGCAGTTTAGAAACTATAAGCACCGTCATCATGTCAGTGTGATATTTCATATCTGTACCCAGAGGAAAGAACGATCAGTAGTTGATTTTTCTATATAGTAATGCGGTTTTCTGTATCGTGTTGAAGTCTCCTGCTCTTCAGATGTTTCTCCTGAGAAAAAGACCCCTGTGAGATCTATTCACATTTATTGAAAAGTGAAACACTCTGACAGAAGGACTTCCGAATAGGTATTTTAGGAGATGTGCAACCTCACATTTGCCAGTTGTCATGTCGTCGTTTTTCAGATTATGGTGTGTAGAGATCGAATGGTGCAAGCGAATCTCCTCCAGACTGTGTGTGACTAAGGTTACATGTTTGCGGCTGACGCCACCTGTGCATTAGTCAGCTCTGACATCTCACGGATGCACGTGACAAGCTGATAGTGGTACGATAAACAGGAACGGTGTAAAACCATCAGGGGTCGACAGGAATCGAGTCGCGAGTAGATCTGATGTGAGATGCGAGCATATTTCTTTTCTCCGCACCCGTGAAATTCACCTTTCCGTGAGACCGTGAGAGCCGTAATGCTGTAAACTCCAGCGAACCTTCATGAATCATTTCATTTACAGGCCCGCTAATCCGTTACAATAATAACTTCATCTCGAAGGGCATCATCTCTTCGCATCTCACTGTTTCACGGGATAAAAAGGGATGCCATCTGGATCTTTGCAAAATACCTTTTCTTAAGCGCATGGAATTTCAAGGCTCACTGTCTTGTTTTCTCCTAAAAATATCTAAGCAACAAGACACATTTATTAGAGAAGCAGAATTGTGTAAAATAATAAGACTTGTTTCAGAGCATATATCTTGAATTACGTTTCTTTTTCCTCCCCTTATTGACAAAATGTGTTATTTACGACATAGACGTTTATGCGATTTTACCTATTAGGTTAAAAAATAAATCAAATAAAGTCAAATTGAAAGAAAGAAACTTAATTCAAGATATATTTTCTCAAAAGCAAGAGAGTAAGCAATTGTTTTCCACAATTTGTTTTGTTTCTTTCTTGTTTTTTGTTTTGGTTTCGTTTAGTTTTAGAACGAAACTAAAGACAAAAATGCTGGTTAAGAATATTATTATTATTATTATTATTACTATTATTATTATTATTATTATTATTATTATTTTGCAGTGCTGCCAGGAAATAATTTATTTGGGCAAAACTTATAAATGGAAAAATTATCTTAAAGTAAAAGCACTGATTTTACATTACTGAAAAATAATAATAATAAAATTATATATATATATATATATATATAATTCTTATTTATTATCACTTTATTTATTTATTTCAGTGCTGCCAGAAAACAATTTTATCAAGCATATTATTATTATTATTATTGTTGTTGTTGTTGTTGTTATTATTATTATTATTATTATTATTATTATTATTATTTTAATAATATTATTATTATTATCTTAATCATCATCATCATCATCATCATCACCACTTTTTTATTTATTTATTTAATTCCGTGCTGGCAGAATAAAATGATCAGGCAAATTATTATTATTATTATTATTATTATTATTATTATTATGCAACGTTGGCTGCCTGAAAATGTTTAAATCAGTTTAGTTTCTCAAGTTAATTCCTGTTTTTAAGGATTTTTAGATGGATTTTAATTTTAATATACACATATTGGTAAAGACAAACATGTTGTATATTAATAATCATAATAATAAATGTATTTAATTATTTATGTGCTGCCAGAAAACACATTTCTCAGGCAAAACGTGAACATTGATCTTAAAGTGAAAGCTTTTATTCTACATAACCATTTATCCATGCTGTATTTTCTTACCGAACAAAGAGACAGTGAAAAATGGCACTGAAGACATGCTAAAGGGAGACTCGCTGTTTCCTTGAGCGTCGCTAAATTATCCTGCCAGTGTGAAGCATAATGCAGCGTCCTTCCAGAACTTATATATTCCTTGATGTGCTAATGTTGTTCTCTTCTTGTCTTTCTGTTTATAATTTATCTAAGATATTGATAAGATGGTCAGAGCATCAGTTTAGGACGTAAAAGCCTGTATGTGCAGAAATAGTAAAGAAACCTTTACAGAAATGTATGAGAATGAGTTTAAAAGGGAAAGTTCATTCAAAAATGAACCTTCTGCCATCATTTACTCAAACCTATGTGGTTATTCTTTTTCCTTACAGCATAAGGGTGAGTAAATAATGACCAAAAGTTTAATTTCGTGTGAACTATCCCTTTACAGTAGTCAAAGATGCTCATATTGTAATGAAGATCGTCCAAGACTCCATTAACCTGTTTCTCACTGATGCTCTTTAATTCTATCTTCTATTTTCCAACTGTTTTCTCACTCATTTCTGATTTGTTGCTGGTTTCTTCTTGCTTTGCATTTGGATCATTCTTCTTTTGTGTTTTCCAACTGATCGGACACTTTGGTTTTCTCTCGCACATCCCTCTTCTCCCCGTTTCCTTCACACTTGTTCCCCTCCATGGCTTCCTCTTCCTCTCCAGCTGGGTTTGTGAAGTCGCCAATGTCAGAGACAAAGCTCACAGGAGACGCCTTTGAGCTGTACTGCGACGTGGTCGGTAACCCCGTGCCGGAGATCCAGTGGTGGTACGCCGACATTAACAGGGCGGACTCCTTCAAGCAGCTGTGGGACGGCGCCCGCAAGCGCCGGGTGTCCATCAACACGGCGTACGGCGCCAACGGTGTGAGCGTGCTGGCCATCTCCCGCCTCACGCTGGAGGACGCCGGGATCTACGAGTGCCGGGCCAGCAACGACCCGCGCCGCAACGACCTTCGCCAAAACCCGGCCATCACCTGGATCCGAACGCAAGCAACCATATCCGTGCTGCAGAGTGAGTCGTCTATGTACTGTAGTAGCTGTAGTGTCCCACTGCGCCCCTCGTGCAAAAACAGCTGCCGTCTAGGGCTGGGCGGTCTGATTTTGATATTGCATTTAGACCTGGAGTGATTTAGTTTTGACATGTGCCTGCAACTATACAGTTGAGGTCAAAAGTTTACATCCCCCTTTCAGAATCTGCTAAATGCTAAGAGGGATCATACAAAATGCATGTTATTTTTATTTGGTACTGACCTGAATAAGATATTTCACATAAGAGATGTTTACATATAGTCCACAAGAGAAAATAATAGTTGAATTTATAAAAAGCCCCTTGATTCTTAATACTGTGTTGTTTTCTGAATGATGTGTTTTTTTGTTTAGTGATAGTTGTTCATGAGTCCCTTGTTTGTCCTGAACAGTTAAACTGCCTGCTGTTCTTCATAAAAATCCTTCAGGTCCAATTTTTTTTGTTTTTCCAGAACATTTGTGTATTTGAACCCGTTCTAGTAATAACTGTATGCACTTGAGATGCATCATCACACTGAGGACAACTGAGGGACTCGTATGCAACTGTTACAGAAGATTCAAACACCTACAGATGCTACAGAAGAGAAAAAAAAAAAAATGCATTAAGGGGGGTGAAAACTTTTGAACAGAATTGGGATGTTTACATTTTTCTTAGTTTGCCTAAATATCATATTTTTTTTCATTTAGTACTGCCCTACAGAAGATACTTAGATGTTTCCCAGAAGACAAAATAAGTTAAATTTACCCTGATCTTCAAATTCCAAATGTTTTCACCCCCCGGCTCTTAATGCATGTTTTTTTTTTTCATCAGTGATCAGTGAGTGTTTGAACTTTCTGTAATAGTTGCATATGAGTCCCTCAGTTGTCCTTGGTGTGAAAAGATGGATCTCAAAATCATACAGTAATTACTGGAAAGGGTTCAAATACACAAAAATGCTGAAAAACCACAGAATTTGGGGGACTTTAAGGATTTTTCTGAAGAACAGCAGGCAGTTTAACTGTTCAGGACAAACAAGGGACTCATGAACAACTATCACTAAACAAAAACACACAGCTGTGGATCATTCAGGCAACAACACAGTATTAAGAATCAAGTGTATGTAAACTTTTGAACAGGGTCATTTTTATATATTTTTTTATATTATTATCTCTTGTGGACTATATGTAAACATCTCTTATGTGAAATATCTTATTCAGGTCAGTACTAAATAAACAATAACATGCATTTTGTATGATCCCTCTCATTTTGCTAAAATAATTAACATTTAGCAGATTCTGAAAGGAGGATGTAGACTTTTGACCTCAACTGTATGGCTATTGAATTCAGCTCATCGTGTTTGTGTGTGTATAGGGTTGTGCATTCTTCAGAACTGAACTGAGGATCTGTTTAATGAATGATGCACAAAATCGGACTCAATTCCTGAATTTGAATTAAGCAACTAAAACTAGAATGCATTTTTTTGATTTCGAATTTTGAGCAAGTTTGTCAGCTTTCTGTGTTGGCTTGTTTAACCCTTGTGTGTCAATTTATAAAATGTAGTTTTTAGGTCCTTAGAAGACAAAAACATCATGAATCGTCCTTAAAAAATATTATACATTAATATTGTTATTAAACAGTTAGTTCCAGGCCTTGATTCTGATTGGTTGAGCCATGTTCGAAGCTGCTGTAATTTACTCAAGCATGCACCTTTGTTTACATTTGTGTGTTGCTCGGCAACCACTTTGTTACAACCTCAACTGTTTCTGAGGAACTAAACTGATTGGCAGAAGAATGTTTTTATTTAAATAAAAGTATAAACCTTACTATGTATATGGAATAACCATTTTATGAAAGCAAAAAGCCTTGTGAAGCTGTGGTTTACAATGAATTTATAGCAGCTGAGGGGGTTAGCTTCACTTCGCTTCCTAACAACGTCCCTTATCTGTTGTAAATTCACTATAAATGAGCTTCTTGAGGCTTATTGCTTTATTTTACAGCTTTTACTGACAGTTTTTTTTTTTTTTTAACAACATCAGTCCTGATCATTACTAATAAAAATGCATTCATTTTATAAATTTTTTGCACTAAAATTGTTTTATTTTTCATAAAAACCTATAGTTGCATTAGGCAAAAAAGTGTTAAAATCCTGAAAATTAATGCATTTTTATTAGTAATGATCAGGTCTGATTATAAATATATAACATTTACATGCATAACACGCAAACACACACATTTTTGGGGTTTTTTTTTTAAGAAAATGTTAAAATAGTAGCTAATTTAAAGGTTAAAAATTGCAGTTTAAGTTGTCCTTAAGGTTCTGAGTTTATTTTTGTACCTAGTTTACAAATAGATCTATGCAAAAATATATTAATATATGTGAAATATATTAAAATTCCAATTAAAATACACATTTTTGGCTGAATTTACTGTATGCTGTTTGCATTAACAGCCAAAGTTATAAAAAACAAAAATGAAAAAGATAAAAGGTGCACAAAGGGTTAAAAAAAAAGGGCCTTCTTGTTATAAGGTTTCAGAAGCTTTTAAGATGGACAGATTCATGGAACATGATGGAAGAACACTTAATTCCCCAAAATACATACTTGTGTATAATTTCTTTGAATTTAAATTCAGTAAATTCTTGTTATTCCAATTCAAATTCCAGTATGTTGTTGCCAGTTCAACTCAAATTCACACTCATGAATTGAAATGAATTACCAGAGCAACCACTGAATCCTTAAGTCAGTTCTTCACTTCTGAATTTTGCACAACCCTGGTGTATTTCAGCTTTTGCACATCTGCTCATATTTCGAGTGCATTTTTTTAAAAATGATATTTACGTATTTGTTTGTTATGAATACAATCTGATATTGTGGTTTGTGTCCATACGAAACTAAAAAAAATGAGATAAAGCACCTTTCATCAGTATTTAAATCGGCGGATTATCCAAAAATAGATATTAGCGCATGATTATGCAATACACAGAAAGCATTTTTAGAGTGAATTTGCAGCATTTATAACTAAAAGTTTCCACCAAATACTGTAAAATGATCATTCATGCTGCCCAGCCCTACTACAAACAAACAAAAATAAAACAAAACCCCACAGTATGTTCATCTTAAGTAGGTTTTTTGAATTCGGACAGCACTGTATTGATTCCTGTTGTATTTTATTATATTTTGACCTTGGTGTGTCCAAATGTCACCTTTTCCTTCAGGCAGACTCTGAGGATTCCCACTGAATTCAATAATGATTGCGCCCCTTTCCTCTCCTAATGCCCTTGAGCCTCTTGTTGTGGATGACCACAAACCCAGACAAATCCCTGCTCTCTGTCTGCCTCTCCTCCTCCTCCTCCTCACTCCTTCCTCCCTCACCCTCACCCTACATGCCGTCCATCCTGGCTGTTTCTGTGTTGCTTGCCGTTTCCTGTTTTGCTTGGGTTCTTTATTTTCATTTCATACGGATATGATTTAGTCTGTTCGTTTTTCAGTTTTGCGTTGCGTGGGTTTTTATTTACTTCAAAGCCCGACATTGTGTGCCCTGTGCAGAGCGTAAAGCCTAACGGCGCTTTGAAGTCATGCCGTGTTTTATCTGTGCATTTTGTCCTTGGAAAAGGGTGGATGGGACTAGGAAGAAGACACAAGGAAAACGGGTCATTTTGGTTATGCGGGCAATTTCTTATCTTAGAAAAAAAAAAAAATCACAATCTTATCTCTGTTATAAAACTGACCCGTCCGCGTCCGCAGCCGGAGAACGACCTTGTGCCTTCTTTGCATTTACTGTTTGCCTGTGATTCAGTAATGACATGATGATATTCCTCCCGCTCTGATCCCTAAACATAAAGCCAATCAGTCGGGTCTGATTCATTTGTGCGTGGTTAAATGAAGTTCAGGGATTACTGTCCATCAAAAGCGTGCTAAATTAAAACAAATGGCTTTTTGTGTCAAATGCAAGTGTATAAACATGATATCATATTCTGTCATTACTGAGAGTCAGTGTTGTCATATTATATACATGTGATAGGGCATCGTCACATGCATATAACAGGCTATACATGCTGAAGCGTATAGTTTGTCAACAGGACAGCGTCCAGATTTCTGGTGGTCTTGTCGAGCTTTTTCGTCTGTAGAGGCTGTAGATTGGACTAGATTGTAACCTCCCAAATGGACTGCAATGCTTGATATTTGTTAATATTTATTAGGGATGCACTGATGTATTGTTTAAAATCAGCCAGTGATCAGGGTCGATTGTATCCTGTCAATCAAAAGTGGGCGAAAAATGTGTGTCTGAAACTTGTGTAAAATTTAGGGCTGTCAAAGTTAATGCAATTACAACACATAAATGCAATGCACTTAGAGAAAATATTAATGCAGGCTCTTTTTTCCCTATGAATCAGCTGTGGTTCAAGTCAGGGTTGCCAGATCTGCAGCCACCAAACATTATTTGTAGCACAGCTACAAATCACAATAAGCTTTGTGCTTTTATTGTTGCTGATAAGAAACAGTCTCAGCTCTCGAATTCTATTTTATCACAAAAATCAAACAATTAATGGCGTTTTGACGTATTGTTGTAATTCTGTGTAATTATCAGTAAAATGTACTAGCAAATTATTTTTCCCCCATTGCATTTTAATTGCATTTAACATTTCTATCCATTTGAACATAAACTAATAAACTTAATGTGATGCATGTAAGATTTTTGTAATAATAAACTTAATGTTTTAGTAACCAGGTTTATATATTTAGTATAAATAAATCCAATTTCATGCATTTAAATTGATTGAATATCACATATTTAAACTTTGAATAAATCAAATTGTTTACACAATGAACAGATTCTGTGCAATTTGAATAAAGGCATTTTGAAAATCAGATTTTTGAAAAACCAAAAAACTAATTACCATTTTGACATTGTTGTAATACAACTGGCTTCCACTTTAATATGTTATAATGTAAAATTAAACACGCATGCATATCAGAAAGAGCCTTTTAAAACATATCCAGTTTCATGTAATCACTCAGTCTGTTTCAACCACAGAAAAACGTCAATAAAAGAGCTTGTGATCAATACATCACTTAATGCTGAAAGTTATCCAGTGTTCACAGTTGGTTAGTTAGCTATAAAAACACTAGAGATGAGCTTATTACTGTTAATTATATATGTTTGCTTGAATAAATCTGTCACGAAGGCAGGTTTTTATGTGCAACTGAGTTGTACACAAACATTTTAGTTTTTATTTGAGCGTGATTATTATATCCAGTGTTACTCTGAAAAATAATTAAATATAAGCTACTAATTAGATCTGCGACAGTGTAATTAGATTACTTGCATTACTTATTTCTAATTGCTTTCTAAATCCCATATCAACCTCAACCAGTTGAGCAATACGAGGATAGGCATGAAACGGCTCTTTTAATCCTTTCAAATATATAATATAAAATTACATAAATTATTCTTGAACTGACCAAAGTATTTAAAGGAGAAAGTTAGAAACATATATATTTAATATTAGATCCACAATGGTTTTATATATAATTGTTCTATAGTCTATATAGTATTTATATCAGAAGTAACTGTAATTACATAAAAATTAGAGAATGGTAATTAAATTAAATTAATAATGAGTTACACCCACCACAGACTGTATCTGATAATAAACAGCATTTGAATATCATAGTTTGGGCTCTGTTGTTAATTTTAACCTTTAATATTATAGGGGTGCACATAAGTGGTCTACAAGCATGCATGACCAAAATAATGGTTGACGGATGTTAATGCACTTTTAATGCACCATTTTAGATCATCAAACTGTAATAATGTATAACATGTCTTTTCGTACTGAAAACATAATTCTAGGCTATTTGCAATTTTCAAAGCACAATCCAAAAATGTGACATTTAATTCACTGATGCTCTTCAATCGGAAGCGCTAAACCCAGGAGCGTGTATACTTAATTGCTGGCAACCCACCAAAATAAAATAATTTAAAAAATGTTAAAAAATATAATAAATACTAATTTAGGTTTGAAAATGCCAAAAAAAAAAAAAAAAAAAAAAAAAAAAAAAAAATAT
Source organism: Labeo rohita (assembly GCF_022985175.1). NCBI lineage: Eukaryota > Metazoa > Chordata > Actinopteri > Cypriniformes > Cyprinidae > Labeo > Labeo rohita. Next base: position 1,019,827 of record NC_066886.1, on the reverse strand, counting down.
ATATATATATATATATATATATATAAGCATGCATGACCAAAATAATATATATATTTATATAAAATATATAAATAAAAGCAAATGCTATCATTTTATTTTTAAATATTATATTTTTATTTAATACTTCCTTTTTATTTTAAAATGTGACCTTGGACCACAAAACCAGTCATAAGGGTCAATATTTTTTAAAATTGAGATGTATGCATCATCTGAAAGCTGAATAAACAAGCTTTCCATTGATGTGTGGTTTGTTAGGTTAGAATCATATTTGGTTGAAATGCAACTATTTGAAAATCTGGAATCTGAGGGTGCAAAAAAATCAAAATACTGAGAAAATCGCCTTTAAAGTTGTCCAAATGAAGTTCTTAGCAATGCATATGACTAATCCAAAATTAAGTTTCGATATATTAATGGTAGGAAATTTACAAAATATCTTCATGGAACATGATCTTTCCTTAATATCCTAATTATTTTTGGCATAAAAGAAAAATTGATAATTTTGACCCATACAATGTATTTTTTGCCTATTGCTACAAATATACCCGTGATACTTATGACTGGTTTTGTGGTCCAGCGTCACAAATATAATAGTATCTGCACACTTTATTATTTTATTTTGTTTATTTTATATTAAAAAAAACTAAACAAATAAGGTCCAATGATATTATTATCACTATTATTAATATTTTATATATATATATATATATATATATATGTATATATATATATTATATAGTTATATTTAATGGGTAACACTATGTACAATCTCCAGGTACTCTTATCAGAACCAGGCTAAAACACTTATGTGCCCCGCTGATTATAGTAATTCATCAAATGAGAGGAATCCCTATTGTTTACAGCATTAGCATTTTTTCTTTAACAAATCCAAACAGTATTGGTTTTGCCAGATGTCAATCTGAATAATCGGCTGTTGGTATCGGTGCATCACTAATATGTATTTTTTGACGCCAAACTTCTCTTCACAGTTTTCCGTTTTCATGGGCCGATGATTGTGAGCCGAACCAACCCACTGATTGATCATTAAACTCTCTCCTCTTAGCAGGTGTCCTCCAGATGACCTTCAGGAGGATCTCCATACAGATATTTTCCGGTGTGTGTACAGTAGGTGAGAGTAGGCGACGTGACGTTGACCGAGAGAAAGAGAAAGTACTACAGTAGCAGTAACGTTCCTCTCGGCTAAGCCAACCTGCAGGAGAAGGTGTAAGGAATGCTAATTGGATGATCAACCTGAGCTCCTCCCAGCGGAGCGGGAATAATACCTGGAGGTTTACTGTACTAGCCAATCACGGGGTGATTGTGCCTCGCCCTGCTTTTTCCAACTGGGTGCTGCGGTTGCTAGGGTAGAGATTCACACACGGCCGCCTCGCTCATTTGATTACAGTCTGAACATTTAGATTAAAATGTTTATTAAATGAGGATAAAAAGTAGTGATATTTTGTTACTTGAGCCTAGAAAAGTTCCAGAAAGAATCTGCAGACTTTTTCCATAATTTCCGGTCTAATTGAGGGAAAATGTATAGAATGCATTTGAATATTTAAAAAGTGAATATGCTGAAATGTGTTAAATTGAGTGGAGAGCTCAATAATTTACTCAATACTCAAAGATATTAATGTTTAAATTTAAGATTTGTACACTTTTTGTTTTTAAATATAATAAATGGTATATTTTTATTATATAATATTATATTTTAATTATATTTGTATATTTTCTAATATTATATAATAAAATATATTATAAAATATATATATATATATATATATATATATATATATAAAACTGTGCTCCAGTATTTTATATCTTTTACATATATATACAAATATAATTAAAATATAATATCATAAAAACAGATGTAAAATACTGGAGCACAGTTTACAAGAAATACTATTTTAGTCTTTTTTATTTTAAAAAGCACTGAATTTCATTTGACTGAATGTGTTATTTGCCATTTCTGTGTAATTATTAGTCAACATTTTTATCCATTTGGGCAGTTTGAACATAAACATTCAGTCATACAGAAATGAAACTGGTAAGATTTTTGTAATAATAAACTTAATGTGTTTTAGTAACCAGGTTTATATATTTAGTATAAATGCATCCAATTGCATGCATTTGAACTAACTGAACATCACATATTTAAACTTTGAATAAATTGAATTGTTTGCACAATGAACAGATTCTATGCTATTTGAATATTTAAATAAAACCAAATAGATGCAAAACAATTAAATTTACTTAAATATTTTGGGGTGCAGAAATCTGGTTTAATTTCTGTATGATTGATAAATACGCATCACATTAAGTTTATTAGTTTGTTTATACTAAAACTCTGATCCAAATGGATTTGACATGCATTTCAAATGCACAAATATTTTTGAGTGTTTTATTGATTTGCTAAAAGCATTAACAGTTAAGCTACATTTACATTTAGAGTTTGCATGACAGGCATTTTGATTCTGATTGAAGATTTTAATAAACGATTGAAACAGTAAAGCATTATTACTACTTTAGATATATATTTTGTCCACTGATATATGCTGTTAAAATGCCAAGAGAAAATCCGCTTAACAGAAAGTATGACATAAACAGAACTGTTATTAGAAACTTTGCCGCTTGCACATGAAATGAAGTTGAACCGGATTTAATGGAAACTGCGGATGATGGATGAGTTTGCTGTAAAAGCGTTCTTCTGCACAATTGATGAGGCTCACATTGTGGTCAGAACAAAACTGCATGTTCACTTTTGATTCTTGATTGTCTGCAGATGCAAATTCAGTGTCTAATTTATGGTTTGCATCAAAATAGCATTATTGTTCCATTTCAGGCAAGTATGCAGGTAATATGTGCTCTTAAAGTGACAGTTCACCTAAAAATGAAAATGTATCATTTACATGTCTTTTGAAACCTGAATCACACGTGTGGAAAACTAATTTATTTCCACATGCTATGGTTTAAAATGCATGAGTTTTGTGACATTTTGGATCCCGACAGTCATTGTTTCCAGTCCACTTTAATTGTAAGAAAAGAAAGGTTTGAAACGACATGAGGGTGAATAAATGATGACAGGATTTTCATCACTGGGTGAACTTTCTCTTTAAGCATCAAAATGCACACACTAAAAATATCAATTTGCAAGGTTTGTTAACGCTGTAACACTATTTGGCGTTCAAACGTACATTTTCTTGTGTGTTTTTAATGTGTTGTCTCTGTTCCCCACACAGGACCTCATTCAGGACGGTCTCAAGGACACATGAATGTCCATTAAGCTCGTAATGTTTCATGCACTAATTGTCCAGGACTTTGTCTTCGTTTCAGAGCCACGAATCAATGCTTCCGATCAGGAGATTTTGCAGCCTAAAAGCGGGCTGGAGTTGCCCATCACCCTTCAGTGTAACCTCACTAACTCACACAGCACCCACCGGCAGACCTTCTGGATGAAGAACGGACAGGAGATTTCCAACACCAGGACGGAGCACAAACACACCGAGTTCAAGTGAGATTTCAACGGCAAATCAGCTTTTTGCCTTTTTTGTTTTTTTCTCGTTAGTGCATCTGTGACATGCTGTCAGTTACCACAGATTAATCATTTCAGCTCGTCCCTCAGAATATAAAAATAAACAGGAAACATGCTGATAAATTAAGAAAGCCCAAAAGTTCAGCAGGCAGCACTGCAAATAAATGTTTAATATAAAATCTGTATTCCAGACTTGGTAAACTGCACTGCACTGCTCAGTCTGGCTGACAGGTGGAAGAATCTCATGAAAATGTGTCATATTTGACCTGAAAATCAAGTGGAAAAGAAAAGAAATTATATTGTGCCTTTGCAAAAAGTTATGATTTTAATGCATTTTGAATATATTTTTGGATTACATATTTTTTTTATTTTAATATTGATTTTTGCTCAATTTGATTTTTTTGTATATATTTTTATTTTATATATATTTTTTAACTTTCAATTATTCCTGATGGTGATATAATGTGTAATAAAATATAAAATATTTATGTAAATTAAAAAATATATATATTCTATTATTTTATTCTATAAATATATTGATATGTCTTATTCTATTAGTAATTTTAATTCTATTTAAAACTCAAACACAACACACAATATAAAAAATAAATTAAATATATATTAAATATTGTCCCCAAATCAAATGAAAAATAAAAGAAATTGTATTTTGCCTTTGCAAAAAAGTAAAAAGAATTAATGCAATAATATTTTTGAATTATATATATATTTTTAGTATAGATTTTTACAATTTTTCTTTGTGTACATAAATATTTCATATTTTATCACACATTTATATATATATTTCTATTATTTTATTCTATAAATATATTATATGTCTTATTCTATTAATATTTACATTTCTATTTATTTAGAAATTATATTGTGCCTTTGCAAAACGTTTAAATTTTAATGCAAAAATTTATTAATTAATATATTTTTGGATTATATATTTTTTATTTTAATGTAGATTTTTACTAATTACAATTTTTTTGTATATATATTTTTTATTAAAAATATATATATTTATTATTAATACTACTACTACTACTACTACTAATAGTAGTTTGATTCTATTTTATTCTATTATTTTATGATGTAATTATGTTAATATCTATTGTTATTCTATTAATTTAAAAAACATAGTGGTGACATTTTCTGACATTACACTAATGATGATCATGACATGAAATATATGTAACTCTTAAAGCGGACTTCATTTACATTTAAACAATATGTAATTTCTATATTTAATTATTTTGATTTGAGAATGTAATTTCTCATCGTCTTTTATTTATTTCTTTTGGGGTGAAATGCAACCTGTCCAGTTCACTCCAGTTTCATTGCAATTTCAGAAGAACCTTTACCTTCTCAAATTATATTTCATATACCCGTAAAGTCGGTAATATGGAGCTCTTTAAGTGTAACCGTGGCGGGAAACTCTGAGGACAATCAGGATGTTCAAGCACAAAATCTCTTTAGTAACACGTCTGATCTGAGTGAAACCCCCCACCAGAGCTTTCAGAAAGTCTCGTCAGTCGGCCAAGAGTGATGTGGCGCAAGGCGATCTGCTGTCAGACTGCATGTCACAGGCTCCGCAGAGACGCCTTCACGCAGAACAGACAGCCCTGCGCCGCCAGCTCTAGCACTGCGGAATCAAGTCCCCGTCCGTGCTCCCAAAGCAGCGCGCAGCCCGCCACCTGAAAATTGCTTTCCGAAAATGTTGTCATAATAGGTTTCCCTGTCTGATGATTAATAGCAGAATATTTTTTCAATGATTAATATCGGCTCTTAAAGCAACAGCTCACACAAAAATGCTTTCATGTTGTTTCTATACAAGTTTTCAGTGAAATATCTGCAAAAAATAAATGTATAAAAATATATACATATATATGAAAGAAATATATATGTATATAAGACATATATTTCTAACCTTCTGAAGTCATATGCAATATGTGATGATAAGACATAAATTTAAGTCATAATTTGCTGAAAATCCTCTCCATTGTCTGCTCCATATATTAGTGGCATTTTTTTATATGGATGCAATTAAGATGCAATTTATTTTTTTTATTTACTATCTATCTATCTATCTATCTATCTATCTATCTATATATATATATATATATATATATAGTAAATAAAATATATAAAGATATAAATTCTGAGTTCATATCTTACAATTTTGAAAAAAATATAAATGCAGATTTGGGAGATATAAACTTGCAATTGTGAGAAAAAAGTCAGAATTATGAGATAGAAAATTCAGAATTCTGACTTTTTTCTTACAATTGCAAGTTCTCTGAATTGCAGAAAATATATATATATTTTTTTTTATGACAAAAAAATCTGAATTTTTGATATAACTCAGAATTTAGATTTTAAAAAGTCTGAATTGAGAGATATAAACTTGCAAGTGAAATGCAAGTCAGTCAGAATTATGAATTTATATCTTGTGATTCCAACTGTTTTTTTTTTTATCAGAATTTTGAGAAAAAAGACAGCATTGTAAGAAAGTCGCAATTACCTTTTTCACTTTTTTATCTTGTGATGGAAGCAAAAAAAGAAAAAAATGAAAAAATAAAAATATATACATAAAAAAAGAATTCTAAATCTGAATTGAATCTGAATCAGAAAAATCTGAAGTATAAGAAAAAAAGTCTGAATTCTGAATTTGTATCTTGTAATTCTGTATTTTTTTTTTCTTAGAATTGCAAGAAAAAACAGAATTGTTTTTACGTTTTTTAACAGAAAAAAAAAAACTCAGAATTGCAGTATGTAAACTCAAAACTCTGATTTTAAAAAGTCTGAATTCAGAGATATAAACTTTGACATCAAAACAAAAAAAAATTCAAAGTCGAATTCTGAATTTGTATCTTGTAATTCTGTATTTTTCTCAGAATTGCAAGTAAAAAAAGATTTAAATTTTTAAATTAAAAAAAATTACATTTTTAAATTTTTAGTTTTTAATTTTTATTTTTTTTATTTCATGATAGAAATAAAAAAGTATGAATTGCAAGGTGTGAACTCAAAACTCTGGTTTAGAAAAGTCTGAATTGAAGTCAGTAAGAATTCTGAATTTATATCTTGCAATTACAACTTTTTTAAAGCAGAATTTCAAGAAAAAAAGTTGGAATTGTGAAAAAGTTACCAATTACTTTTTTCACTTTTTATTTTGTAATGGAAACCAAAAAAAAAAAAACTGAATTGTAAGAAAAAAAAAAAAACTAAGTTCTGAATTTGTATCTTGTAATTCTGTATTTTTCTCAGAATTGAAAGTAAAAAAAGATTTAAATTTTTAAATTAAAAAAAAATTACATTTTTAAATTTTTAGTTTTTAATTTTTATTTTTTTTTATTTCATGATAGAAATAAAAAAGTATGAATTGCAAGGTGTGAACTCAAAACTCTGGTTTAGAAAAGTCTGAATTGAAGTCAGTAAGAATTCTGAATTTATATCTTGCAATTACAACTTTTTTAAAGCAGAATTTCAAGAAAAAAAGTTGGAATTGTGAAAAAGTTACCAATTACTTTTTTCACTTTTTATTTTGTAATGGAAACCAAAAGAAAAAAAACTGAATTGTAAGAAAAAAAAAACTAAGTTCTGAATTTGTATCTTGTAATTCTGTATTTTTTCTCAGAATTGCAAGAAAAAACAGAAAAGTTTTACATTTATTATTTCATGACAGAAACAAAAAAAGTAGGATTGCAAGGTTTATTATTTATTAATGTAATGGATTGTAAAAAAAAAAGAGAATTGTAGGGAAAAAAAAAAAGTCAGAATTCTGAATGTGTGAAAAAAATAATTTTGCGCAGAAGTCACAATTAACTTTATTTTTTGTTCTGTGGCGGAAACAGTCTTCCATAGTTTTCAGAGTTTGGGTGGGAAGATTATCTTCGATTATAATGATTTAATGTTTTTACTGTTCCTGCCTTCAACAGTAGAGCATGATGCTTGCAACACCAAGGTCATGGGTTTGAATCCCATGAAGTGCATGAAATCATATCATGTAAACCTTGAATGCAGTGTAAAGGTATCTGCCAAATGCATAAATGTAAATGTTCCTCACACAAAGATGTGGCATGGCTTCCGAGGACTTGAAATATTGTGCAATCAGTATAAGCTTGTATGGGAGATTGTTTTGCTGAACAAATATAATCACACACAGATCTACAGTGACATGAGGGGGAGGAAATGAAGGCACTTTCAGTGTTTGTTCCTTTAAGAAGTGGGAAAGTGAAGATGTTCTAGTTTTGAGCTGTCAGTGATTTGTGATTCTTGTTTTGTAGGTTAAGTAAACCGAGGACAGACGATTCGGGCGAATACATGTGCGTTTACACCTTTAAGTCGGCACCCAACGCCAACGCTTCCATCGAGGTCAAAGGTAAGAAATCTTTTCCCGAAACTCATTAACATACCGTTAACACCGTCCGAACGCCGTTGCCATCCGGTGGAGACCTGACCCGCGTTATAATTAGATATTGTTTGGAGCGTAATTAGCCTCTCCTCACCTTAAAATAAAGCGAGCGGAGCGCAGGCGTTCTGGAGTGAATCCAGACAGTCACGTCCCGAAGTCTCGCTGCGGCTGAGGACGCCGATTGAGTCTCGTTAGCGTTTGTCCGCGCGGCGGGTGGCGTAGTGACACCCGGATAGCTGCTGTCACTCATAATCACCGCAGCCATCCGGCCTGGAGCTCATAACGACTCAAACGTGCTGCGACTGGATCTTTCAGACTGTACATGAAAACCACTCCAAAGAGGAAGGAAACGACTCACGGAAATCTTTTCATTCTCGTGATTAATCATTCCTGTAATACAGCAATTTTTTATATTACAAAACTATGATTGTAGCCTTATATAAATATAAGTTTTAAAAGTATTTTAATTTAAATCAGCTTACAGTGCATGACAAATTAATTTACCAGATTTTTACTTGTTACAAAAATGTATTTATTATTAATATGATCAATTATTAAATATTATTCATTTATTAATTATAAATAAATCGACTATAAATTATTACAGTAAAATTTGATATATTTTTTTCCTTTTTAATTAATCTGTTTTTTAATTATTATTGTTTTAAAAGCATAAATTAGTATCTGACAAATCAATACACCATTTTTTTGCTTATTACAAAAATGATTAATTTATTACCGTAAAAACCATAATACTTTTTATTTATAAATGTTTAATTTGATTTTTATTTTAAATAAGCATAAATTAGTGTACAAATATAGTAAAAACTGTTTTCGAAATACAATTTCTGCTTAGATTTTTAAATGTAGTTTAATTTTAATTTAAAAACTGAATTAGTATCTGGCAAATAGACATACCATTGTTTTAATTATTTATTATTTATTATGTTACAGTAAAAATATTCTAATGCCATGATTTTAATTTTTTTAATATAATATTTTTTATTTTAATTTAATGAGCATAATATAGTGCATGACAAATAAATGCAATATTTTCAAAATATTTTGCATATTACAGATTTATTTATTACAGTAAAACCATAATACTTTTTCTATGTATACAATTTTTATTTTAAATTTGATTTTAAATGGAATTTATATAAGCATAAATTAGGATACAAATATATAAACATACCATTGTTTTTGCATATTACAAAATATAATTATTTCTTACAGTAAAAAATGTTCTATTTTATACTGAATAAAATTTTAGCTTACATTTTTAAAGTTAGATTAATTTTAATTTAACTGGCGTGAATTAGTATCTGACAAATAGACATGCCATTGTTTTTTGCATATTACAATTTTATTTATTATTTATTATGTTACATTTAAAAAAAAAAAAAAAAAAATATATATATATATATATATATATATATGTGTGTGTGTGTGTGTGTGTGTGTGTATATATATATATATATATATATATATATATACTGTATTACAAAAAAGATTTATTTATTTATTACAGCTAAATCATAATACTGTCTCTATTTATACATTTTAAATTAGATTTTTAAATTGAATTTAGATAAGCAAAAATAACAAAACAGTTTTTTTGCATATTACAAAATTTAATTATTTCTGTACTGTAATTCCATTTTTTACTGAATAAAGTTTTAGCTTACATTTTTTTAAATTTACACTAATTTTCATTTAATTAGCATAAATTAGTATCTCACACATAGACATACAATTTGTTTTATTTGTTTTATTTATTTATTATTTATTATGTTACAGTAAAAAATTACCAATACCATGATTTTTTTTTTATTTAATAAATTATTTTTAATTTAAATTAGCATAAATTAGTACATGACAAATAAAAATAGTATTTTTTTTTTTTATTTATCTATTTATTGCATTATTACAAAAATTAGTTTTTTGTTTTTTTTTTGTATGAAATATGATCCAGGAATGTCCTTGACTCATTTTAAGGTTATAAGCTCATTTTCTGGACAGTGGAATCCACAGATGACACAAGTAATGTTTGCATGTATATGAAGTGGATTGTGATCTCCAGTAAAACCGTGGCAGCGTCGCTCGCAGCCTCAAACCCCCCGAGACCCGACACAGTCTGAGCTTGCCTGCGTGTTCCTCGCAGTTAAGCCAATTTGTTTTGACACGGCCGTCAGACGCACTGAGCATGCCCGGACCGTTATGTCAAGGCTCTCTTTAAGCGTTGCTTGGTTACGTAACGCGATGATGTCGCTGTCCGCTTTGGCCGGGCTTTTCTGCCCCGAGTCTGTTAGATGACAGCATTCAGCTCCCATGTGCCACAAGCTCCGTTCTGCTACAAACACGCCATGAAGAAGCGCAGCCCCCATCCTGACGTATTGTTCCTGTCCTCTTTCTGTCTCTTTACAAGCACAACGGGAGCCACAAGACATTTGTTTAAATTCAGGAATCAAGTCGTTTTAGGTTTTTTTTTTAATGCTAGATAGTATTTTGGTGAATATTTTATAATGTCTAATTATTTTGCAAAGACAGAAAAAGGAAGAAATTATTAAATTAAAACAACCAATTCAAGTGAACAAAAATAATAATTAAATGTTGTCATTATTTAGTCATTATTATTATTAAATAGTTGTATTTTATATGTATATATATATAGGGTTTTATATAAAAATATAAATAATACAAAATAAATTAAAAATAAATAAATGTAAAAAAATCAAATGTAATATGCAAAAATAAATAAATAAATAAATAAAAATAATAAATAAAATAAAATTATATTTGTCATACACTAATTTATGTTTATTTAAATTTAAAAACAATTAAAAATAATTATATTAAAATATAAATATCATTGTATTAAACATTTTTTGCAAGCTGTACAAAATGTAAGCTAAAACTGTATTCTGTAATAAACAAAATTACAGTTTTTACTGTAAAAAATAATTAAATAAATGTTGTAATATGCAAAAAAACAGGTATGTTCATTTTTTATTCTATATTTTTGCTTACTGTAAGAAATAATTAAATACATAATTAAATTCTATATTTGTATACTAATTTTTGCTTTAAAAATCATTCAAAAAATTACAAATAATTTAAAACCAAATAAAAATAGTATAAATAGAAACATATTTATTTTTTATTTTTATTATTATTTATGTCAGGTATCATTTACTGAAAAAAAGACATTACAAATATTGTTTTTAATAGAAATAATTATTTTTAATTGCGAAATTAATTACACCTATTAAAATTATTTTTAATTTGTAATGTGATTCTCATTTGATCTTCATTACTGTAATAAAGTAATTTTACTGTAATGTTTTTTTTTTTAATTAACAGTACATCCAAATACTATTATGGTGTACAAACACTACATTAATAATAATTTAGGTTATATATATATATATATATATATGAATGATTTTCATTACAAATTCATTTGTAAATTTACTATATTTTTTTTAAATATACATATACTAATATTTATAATTATAAGCTATATTAATAAAAAAAATATTTATAATTAAATAATAATATTTATAATCAAATGTTTTGCATTAAGATTTAAATTTAAATGCATTTATTTCAAATGTGTTTATTCGATATTTAAGTGCTCTTATTTAAATAATGTCAGATTTAAAAAAAAAAAAAAAAATGTAATGGTCCTAAAAATAGGCTCAATTTTCTTCAAGCAAAATACAATGTCTTGTTTCCTTTTAGTGCTGAAATGTGACCTGCACAAGATTCACCCGAATACTAAAACAGAGTCCTGAGGCCCAGTGACACGAGACAAAAATATCCCGTCTCCAGTATCAGATGAATATGAGTTTCTGTCATCCTGTGGGAGTCGTTCAGGTTGAATGTGGCCCATCACGCAGTCTGTCTGTTCACCCCCAACCGCTCCAGTCTTTGGCACCTTCTCTCTCTCTCTCGGTCTCTTTCTCTGCGAGTCTTTGCTTTTGCACTGCGAGGCAACAGATGGAGGTTTGCGCGGTGGGTTGGGTTGGGATTAAGGCTCTGGATTCACTCCCAGTGTTTCTAATGGCAGGAGTTTACTGTCCACTATCATAATCTGCCCTGTGCATGCATGTTTCAAGCGTTACACTCCCAAGTCTTTTTAAACAGTCGTATACTGAGATGTTTGAGCACGGTAATGGCAGAGCGCTCTTCCATACGGCGGCCTAATCGAATTAAATCACGTCAGGACCTTTGCACCTTTACGTGTGTTTATATTTAGTAAGGCGTTATTAAGGAAGGATGTCGGTGCGCCATCTGTCGTGCGCGTGAGTCATTTTTCCTCCATACATTGGCCCTGCGTGAATTCCTGTCTGGATTCTGCTGTATATATTCCATCTGTCGCAGATTGCATCGGGCTTTGGGTTACACAAGCTCTTTCCTTTCAAGGCAAATGAGACGCCCTACAAATAGCAGCGTAGAGCAGCTATCGGTATCCCGACACCGTTACCCATCTCTGCCCGGCATTGATCGCGCGTTTCCGCTGGCGATCGGGATTTGAAAGCGTGCCAGACCGTGAGGTGGAAAGGAGGGAGAAAGAGCTGTTTGTGATTGGAAAGAAAACGATTTATTGTGTCTCACAAATGCTGTGAGTAAGGATAATGCTGAGACAAATATAATGTCTTATTTTAGGTCCCATTTAACCACAAAATCAAATTAACAAAAATAAGTTTGATTTATGTTTTCATACCTATTATATATACATATATGCCTATTTATGGAAATAATTCAGTTTTCACTTATATGCATTTTATATATATATATATATATATATATATATATGTATATGTGTGTGTATATATATATATATATATAAACAAGCATAAATTAGTATATGACAAACAAATATAGCATTGTTGTTTTATTTATTTTTTAAAGAAACATTAATACTTCAATAAAAAATGTGAAAGTTTTATATTAAATTATAAAATAAAAATTAAAAAATTAAACTAGCATAAATTAGTACATGACAAGTATAGTATTGGTTTGTTATTTTTTGTTATTTTTTTTTTACATATTAAAAAAAATGATTTTTAAATATTTATTTATTTATTTATTTCAGTAAAAAAAAAAAACAAAAAAAAACACTAATACTCCAATAAAAAGACGTTTTAAAATATTATTGTATATTTTTTTTATATTATTAATATTTTATATAAAATTGTAACATTTTAAAGTTTACTTTAAATAAGCATAAATTAGTGCATAACAAATACAGCATTGGTTTGTTATTGTTGCTGTTTTTTGCATATTATAAAAATGTGTTATTAATTAATTTAATTATTTCAGTAATTAAAAAAAACACAAATATTCCAATAAAAATATGAAACTTTTATATAAAATTATACAATTTTAAAGTTTAATTTAAATAAGCATAAAATATTACATAACAAATATAGTACTGGATTGTTATGGTTGTTGTTTTTTTTTTTTTTTTTGCATATTGTGATTTTATTTATTTCAGTTAAAAAACACTAATACTCCAATTTAAAAAAAAATTGTGAAAATGTTATATAAAATTATAACATTTAAAATTTTATTTAAATAAGCATAAATTAGTACATGACAAATACAGTATTGGATTGTTATGGTTGTTATTTTTTGCATATTGTGAAAATGTGATTTTATTCATTTCTGTTAAAAAACACTAATACTCCAATAAAAAAAAAATGTAAAAATAAATGTTCTATAAAATTATAACATTCTAAATTTTAATATAAATAAGCATAAATTAGAACATTACAAATACAGTATTGGATTGTTATGGTTGTTATTTTTTGCATATTGTGAAAATGTGATTTTATTTATTTCAGTTAAAAAACGATAGATAGATAGATAGATAGATATAGATATAATATAAAATATATTATATATAATATTTATTATGTAGAGTATAAATGAAGCGGTGTTTGGGATTGGAAGGAGGCCGATTTATTGTGTGTCAGAGACGCTGTGAGTGAGGATAATGCCGAGCTAAGCTCCCCATTGCTTTTCTGCCCGTAACAAACACACATACGCACGCACGTACACACACTATCCTCAGAAGGCACGTGCGCACCATAATTAGAGCTGGTGATGTCAGCCAAGTTCCAATCCACGCCTTCTCCATCCTACACGTTCACGCTCCGAGATTCGTTTCATCCCGCTTAATTGCACGGAGGGAATTACGGCAATTTCGGAGATTAGCGGCGCTGCAGAAGGTGCGGCGTGTCAAAATCGGCGAGGCGGGCAGGGGGGTTACGATCATATCCAGTATTTGTTAATTCAGGGGAAATATTGGGCCGCGGGGTTTGTGACATTGAGCTGTGTATTATCCACTGAAGGGGAATGATGGTGACTCAGCACATCAGAGAGGGAAGCCTGAATTTCTGCGCCCGCAGGGGTTTGCTTTTAATTAAGTCTGCGCCATCTCATTATGTCAATCATTTGCGGTGTTGGGATACACAATTATGCAAGAACGCTTCAGATTTACTTTTTTTCCCCATCCAAAAGTCTGTGAAATCAAAATATGAGTTTTGTGGATTTTATGTTGTATCAAGTGCTGTTCTTGCTCAGTATTTTTCTTATTTTTCAGTGCAAATGTCTAAACATTCTTAAATCAAGATACATTTGTTTGAGATGCAAAATTATGTATTGAAAATAAACAAGTTTATGCTTAAAATAAGAAAAAATGGGGTCAAAAAATTACAATTATTTTCCCTTTAAATTAAGTTGATAATTCTGACCACATATTTTATTTCACTTTATTTTGATAGTTCTTTAAGAAAACAATTCTTTTGTTATTTATTGCATTTTCAGTTTTGTTATCTTGTTTTCTTGTACAAATTTCTAAACATTCTTAAATCAAGATCTGCTTACTTGAAATGAAGATGAAATGCAAAAAAATATTTTCTGACAAATGTATTAAAATTAAGTAAGTTTATGAAGTTTTTGAATTAAACTTTTATTTTTATTTTCTTAAACTTATTTGCTTCTGAAGAAAATTTATGAAGAGTTTATTTGCAAAAACGGATAACTTTTTATGTTATCATGTTTTTATTGTGTTTTATTGTTATTATTAATTATTATTATTATTATTATTTATTTATTTACCAAATTTATTATTTTTTATTATTTATTTATTTACTATTTATTTACCAAAACAAAATACCCCAACTGCAGTTTGCCTGGGATTAATTAGAATAAACAATGAAAAAACATGATTTTTGAAAATTGTTAGGAACGTTATCTGTTTTCGCAAGTGAACTCTTCATATCTTGATTTAAGAATGTTTTATATATATATATATATATATATATATATATATTAGAGTTAAGAATGTTTATATTTTAAATACTGAGGAAGAACAGCACTTTTTGCATTGACAAATAAAATAATTTTCCACGACAAAAGACTAAAAATATTGATGACTCATCTTGCTCTAATGCATATGCAAATTTTGTCCAATCAGATGCTGTCTTGAATGAGAATGTCCCGCCTCCTGACCCTTATATGACTTCCTTAGTGTTGTATTAATTTGCTATTTAAACAATGCTTTGATATCTGACGTACCAACAGTTTCAAAAGAAAGTGTTGTACTTATTAGGAAGTATTATTGAAGTAAACATAGTTTTGATGTCATGTTGACTTTAAGGCTCAAGGCTGGTAAAATAATGAATTACTGAAACAGAAGTTTGTTGGTTTAGTTGTTTAGTCGTTAGTTTAGTTTAAACCGGTTGTAAGTAGCATGGGTATATTTGTAACAAAAAACATTGTATGGGTCAAAATGATTGATTTTTCTTTTATGCCAAAAATCATTAGGATATTAAGTAAAAATCATGTTCCTTTAAGATATTTTGGAAATTTCCTACTGTAAATATATCAAAACTTATTTTTTGATTAGTAATATGCATTGCTAAGAACTTCATCTGGAAAACTTTAAAGGTGATTTTTCTCAATATTTAGATTTTTTTACACCCTCAGATTCCACATTTTCACATACTTGTATCTCGGCCAACTACGGTCCTATCCTAACAAACCATACATCAATGGAAAACGTATTTATTCAGCCTTCAAATGATGTATAAACCTCAGTTTCATTGACCCTTATGACTGGTTTTGTGGTCCAGTGTCACAAATATCCTGGTAACATGTTCATGGCAGCATTTTACTTTAATAAATTGTATGAAAGACGTGGTAAACAAATTCCACTGGATTGTGTGACGGCAAATAAAGATGCAATTCAAACACTTCAGTTCCAAACCTGTTCTGATCGTCAGAGGATTACAGGGACCTGACTATGTAAAATGATGTCACAAAAATCACATCACACAACCAGAAGAATAAACAGCATGTCAAGACCAGATAAAGAGAGTTAAGAACAAGTTAAAGTAAAGGGACAAGCTTAAATCTGAGTGAAGTGAAAGCATCATTGCAAATAAACCCTTCTGTCTCTGTCCAGCTGCTCCTGAAATCATCGGCCATAAACGAAGCGAGAACAAAAAAGAAGGAGAAAATGCGACGCTGTACTGCAAATCGGTGGGATACCCGCATCCTATGTGGATGTGGCGCAAGAAAGCGGGCCGGGGAACTTACATCGTACGTAACCAAGTCATACACATATATATATATATCTACATAAAAACACACTGTAAAATAGTGAAATATTATTATAATTTAAAATAACAGTTTTCTATGTGAATATATTGTAAAATGTAATTTATTTCTGTGATTAAAGATGAATTTTTAGCATCATTACTCCAGTCTTCAGAAATCATTCTAATATGCTGATTTGCTGCTCAAGACACAATTCTGATTATTATCAATGTTGAAAACAGTTGCTGCTTATATTTTTGTGGAAACTGTGATGCAATTTATTTTTCATCATTCTTTGATGATTAGAAAGTTTAAAAGAACAGCATTTATTTGAAACAGAAATCTTTGTAACATTATAAATGTCTTTACTGTCACTTTTGATTAATTTAATGCATTTTTGAACGATGAATGCAAAATAGTTTCTTTAAACAACAACAAAAAAAGGTATTGACCTAAAAAATGTGGACCGTAATATGACATTGAAATCACATTGAAACCGATTTCATAGACAGATGATATGATGCCATGAATTCTATTGATTTTCTCTTCACAGGACATTGACAACAGCACCGGCCGATTCTTCGTCATCAACAAAGACAATTTCACAGAACTGAGTATCATCGGTCTGGACATCAGCACAGACCCGGGCGAGTACGTCTGCAACGCCACAAACATCATCGGCTCCAAAGAGTCCATGACCATCCTGCGGGTGCGGAGTCACCTCGCCCCGCTGTGGCCTTTCCTGGGCGTCCTGGCCGAGATCATCATCCTCGTGGTCATCATTGTGGTTTACGAGAAGCGCAAGAGGCCGGACGAGGTTCCAGACGGTAAGTAGCGCTCTGCTTTTAAGGATTTTTGCTGAAACTCTTGCGGTATGATTTCCTGTAGCCATTTGTTGAAATGCTGATCATGACCGGCAATAAAATATCATTCTGATGTAAGTGCTGCTATCGGGGCAGTAGATCAGAAAATGAAGTGAATTATTCTAGAAATGTAGGGCTGCACAATTATGACATTGTCAGTGCTGATTTTACTTCATATTAGTGACATAAAAACACTTGCATGCATGCAATCTTCATTTAAAATCTACAAGCTGGAAAGTCTGAGTTACAATAGTTTGCAATAATGTGATTATAAACACAATGAGATAAGTAAGTTTTTCCTGTCATTGCTACAGTCCCATTTAGCCGCCTCTTTCAAGACACATAAAAGCTTAAAAATGACTTGACATTATTTCAAGCAGTTAACCAAAAACCAATTTAAAAAACCTACTGACTTCAGCACACAAAAATACGATTAATTAACATCCTATGTGGATGTGGTGCAAATCTGAATTTTCAGCATCATTACTCCAGTCTTCAGTGTCACACGATTCTTTAGAAATCATTCTAATATGCTGATTTGCTGCATTTATTTGATCAAAAATACAGTAAAAATTGCTAAATAATTTTGTAATTTAAAAAAAGGTGTTTTCTATGTGAATATCTGTTAAAATGTTATTTATTTGTGTGATCAAATCTGAATTTTCAGCATCATTGTTCCAGTCAGTCATATGATCCTTCAGAAAACATTCTAATATGCTGATTTGCTCAAGAAACATTTCTGATTATTAGCAATGTTGAAAACAGTTGTGCTTCACAATATTTTTGTGGAAACTGTGACATTTTATTTTTCAGGATGCACAGATCAATAGAAAGTTCAAAAGAACAGCATTTATTTAAAATAGAAATCTCTTGTAACATAAATGTCTTTACTGTCACTTTTGATCAATGTAATGCATCTTTGATGAATACAAAATTTTAACTTCCTTAAACAAAAAAATCTTGTTTTCCAAAAAATAAGATATTTAAAGAATCACAGAAATAAATTATAATACTTTGCAATAGTGTGATTATAAACACAAAGAGACAAGTGAGTTTTTCCTGTTATTATTACAGTCTCATTTAGACACTTGTTAGCTGCTGCATTTTTCAAGACGAATAAAAGCTTAAAAATGTCTTGACATTATTTCAAGCATTTAACCAAAAAACAAACTTAAAGAAACCACTGACTTTGGCATAAAAATGCAACTAGTTTCCAAGTTTTATGACTCAGTCCTGCAGCACTCTATTCTTCTTGCATGTCTAAACTTTCTAAAAATTACTTTCTCAAAGTACTGAAAAAATCATTAATGGAATTACAATGTCTCTGCATTCATTTTCATGTGCCAATCACAACAGTAAATAAACTCTCACACAAATAGTCCTGTCAATTGGTCATGCATTCATGTTCTTAAAATTGCCGTCTGCGATTGATTCTACAGCTCAACCGCTGCCAAAAACATGTTGCAAATAGAAAATCTGGATGGATCTGAAGTTGACATAAATAGACTGCTGTCAGCACTTCAGCAGTGACTTAATTGCATCAGCAATAACTGCAAGCTTATATATTCTAATAATTGTGCAGCCCTATGATGTGCCACACAAACAAATGAACCTAGAATAATCCATGCAGGCTGTTTTGAAGACTGATGCTGCCATCAATAATATATTCTGAAGAGGTTGTTAGTGGGTCATTTATGGACGGGGCTCTTAGCGTAGTTGCACGAGTGAATATTCATGAGTGTTGAGTCAGCGGAGAGCCACTGGGAAATACTGACCTCTATGCTTGACCACGTTTTAATCTGAGACCGGATCCTCCACTAGAAAGACAAATCAGAACACTGGAGCTCCCTCACATTTGTACGCTCTTAAAGTTAATGAATAATTGATTCAGTTAGAGTCAGCTACACACGATTCTCTGGTCTCAATAAAACAAACAGAAATGGTAATATTGTCCTTTTATCACAAGACATTTGTAAGCACGGCTGTTTTTCTTTTTTTAGATCCATTCTGTCACACTTGCCATTTTTAAAAACAAAGGTTCCAAACGTGGGGTTCTGTAGTGATTGAACTGAAGAACTATTTTAGGTTTCCCAAAGAACCTTTCAGTGAACAGTTCTTAAAGGGATAATTTACACACAAAATTTGCTGAAAATGTGCTCACCCTCAAGGCATTTAAGATGTACAGTTGAGATCAAAAGTTTACATCCCCCTTTCAGAATGTGCGAACTGTTAATTTTACCAAAATAAAAAGGATCATACAAAATGCATGTTATTGTTTATTTAGTACGGATGTGAATAAGATATTTCACATGAAAAGATGTTTACATATAGTCCACAAGAGAAAATAACGGCTGAATTTATAAAAGTGACCTATTCAAACGTTTACATCCCCTTGATTCTTAATACTGTGTTGTTACCTGAATGATCCACAGCTGTGGTTTTTTTTTTTTATTTGTTTTTTTTTTTTTTTTTTTGGTAGAGCGATAGTTGTTCATGAGTCCCTTGTTTGAACAGCCTGCTATTCTTCAGAAAAATCCTTCAGGTCCCACAAATTCTTTGGTTTTCCAGCATGTTTGTGTATTTGAACCCTTTCCAACAATGACTGTATGATTTTGAGATCCATCTTTTCACATTGAGGACAACTGAGGGACTCATATGCAACTATTACAGAAAGTTCAAATGCTCACTGATGCTCCAGAAGAAAAAACTTGCATTAAAAGCCAGGGGTGAAAACTTTTGAACAGAACAGAGATGTGCACATTTTTCTTATTTTGCCTAAATAATATATTTTTTCATTTAGTACTGCCCTTCAGAGGCTACAGAAGATACTTACATGTTTCCCAGAAGACAAAAAGGGTTAAATTTACCCTGATCTTCAAATTTCAAAAGTTTTCACCCCCTGGCTCTTAATGTATGTTTTTTTCTTCTGGAGCATCAGTGAGTGTTTGAACCTTCTGTAATAGTTGTATATGAGTCCCTCAGTTGTCCTCAGTGTGAAAAGATGGATCTCAAAATCATACAGTCGTGGTTGGAAAGGGTTCAAATAAAACAAAAATGCTGGAAAACCAAAGAATTTGTGGGACCTAAAGGATAAACAGCAGGCAGTTTAACTGTTCGGGACAAACAAGAGACTCATGAACAACTATCACTTAAAAAAAAAAAAACAATTTAAACTTAAGGGGATGTAAACTTTTGAACAAGGTCATTTTTATAAATTCAACTATTATCTTCTCTTGTAGACTATATGTAAACATCTTTCTTGTGAAATACATTATTCAGGTCAGTACTAAATAAACAATACCATGCATTTTGTATGATGCCTCTTATCTTGGTAAAATAATTAACATTTTGCAGATTCTGAAAGAGGGATGTACTGTAAACTTTTGACCTTAACTGTATATGAATTTGTTTCTTCATCAGATTTGGAAAAATGTAGCATTGCATCACTTTCTCACCAATGGATCCTCTGCAGTGAATGGGTGCCGTCAGAATGAGAGTCCAAACAGCTGATAAAAACATCACAATAATCCGCAAGTAATCCACACCACTCCAGTCCATCAGTTAACATCTTGAGAAGCCAAAAGGTGAAACAAATCCATCATTAAGATGTTTTTAACTACAATACGAGTCCATAATCCATAATAGCACTTCCTCCAGTGGAAAAGTCCATCTCCTGTTTTCTCTCACATCAAAATCCAGCCACATATACTTTCAGAGCTGTTTTGGACTGTAAACAGTGTTTGATCTGTGCAGATTTCTCTCCTGATTGAGACCAGACCACTTTTTCACTGGAGGAAGTGTTATTATGGATCATGGACTCGTATTTTAGTATCTTAGCATCTTAATGACGAATTTGTTTGGAGTGATGGACTAGAATGGTGTAGATTATTGTGATGTTTTTGTTAGCTGTTTGGATTCTGATGGCACCCATTCACTGCAGGGGATCTGTTGGTGAGCAAGTGATGAAATGACACATTTCTCCACATCTGATGAAGAAACAAACTCATCTACATCTTGGATGGCCTTAGGGTGCACACATTTTCATATTTATTTTTGGGTTAACTATTGCTTTAAAAATAACCATTTTTTGTGGTTTAAAGAATATTTTAGTAATCCAAAGACCCATTTTCCACTATAAAGAACTGTTTGTGCAATAAAAAGATTTCATGGATGTTAAAGGCTCTACAGTGCCAATAAAAAACTGTTATTTTTAAGAGTGTGGCCGCAGGGGAAGAGCAGGAGAGGACGGGGAATCATCTCGGTAACCAGCAAGTTGGTCGGTCTAAACAGGCTCCGTTCTGAACATGTTGAGGCTGTGAGTGTGACAGTCTCTAAAGGGATGCAGTCAGGCATAGCTCCATGCTAATTTGACCTTTGCAGAACCACAGAAGGGTATCTCAGAGCCAGGGGTGGTCAGACGTTACCCTTTCCAATGTGCTGCGAGATGCACCGCGTTCTAGTGACTGACAACACATAATCTCAGTCAAACTGAGCTGCTTCTGTTGTGTTCAGCTTAACTCCAGCTAGAACTTAAGATACAGATTATTAAAGGAGAAGTCCACTTCCAGAACAACAATTTACAGATAATGTACTCACCCCCTTGTCATCCAAGATGTTCATGTCTTTCTTTCTTCAGGATTTTTCTCCATATAATGGACTGATATGGTGCCCCGATTTTGAACTTCCAAAACGCAGTTTAAATGCGGCTTTAAACGATCCCAAATGTGGTTGTAAATGATCCCAGCCAAGGAAGAAGGGTCTTATCTAGCGAAACGATCAGTTATTTTCATAAAAATAATACAATTTATATACTTTTATGTCAAATGTTCGTCTGTCGAAAAACACGACCGTATTTTCTCCCTCAACTTCAAAACTCCTATATCGCTGTTTTATCTTTTTTGTTTGATCTTCTTTGCATGTTCACTTTGTAAAGACTGTGTCGGTACTTCTGCAGCGATGTAGGATAATTTTGAAATTAAGGTAGAAAGACAAGGTAGAAAGGTAGAAATTAAGGTAGAAAGTTAAGGGAGAGAATACGATTGGAGTTCTTCGACATACCCTAACTGTCTTGAGTCAGAATACACAGAGTTCAGGCAGAGCAAGACAAGATGAGCATTTGAGATTAAAAAGTATTTAAATTGAGTTTTTTTAATGAAAATAACCGATTGTTTTGCTAGATAAGACCGTTCTTCCTTAGCTGGGATCGTTTACAACCGCATTTGGGATCGTTGGAAGCTGCATTTAAACTGCATTTTGCAAGTTCAAACTCGGGGCACCACATCAGTCCATTATATGGAGAAAAATCCTGAAATGTTTTCCTCAAAAACATAATTTCTTTATGACTAAAGAAAGAAAGATATGATCATCTTGGATGACAAAGGGGTGAGTACATTATCTGTAAATTGTTGCTCTGGAAGTGGATTTCTCCTTTAAGTATCAATGCAGTCTATCAGATTCAACATCTACCTAATAAGTGTTTGTTTACATGTCTAGCAATAAATTTGCATGGGATGCATTAGGATTTCCCATGTACAAAAAGAGCTACAATAGGAATATAAAAGAAAATTGATAAGTTTACTTTCTCTATAAACATTCATGGTTTTATAAGCAATTCATCCATGCAGACGGTTGCCAGGTTGGGAAGATCAAGTAAAACACTGGGCAGACAGTGCCTATTTAAAGGGGTCATCGGATGCTAATTTCACTTTTACATGTTGTTTGAACATTAATGTGTGTTGGCAACATATGTACAAATCTACCCTATAATGATAAAAATCCATGCAGTGGTTTTTAATTAATCTGTAAAAATATTCCCTTTTTCAAATCGAGCCATTCTCAGATGCCTGTCGTTGTGGCGTCACACCCACAGAGGACACTCCCACAATAGTTGACTGACATGAGCGTCTTACCTCAGACCAGCTGTAACAGTCCGACCTCTTTGTTTTGATGCCAGAGCAGGGATGTAAGTTAGACAAGAATATCTCTGATTGAGCGATTGAGGTGTTGTGTTGCTGGATGTAATAATGAACATAGTGGTCGTCATTTACTCCCGACATCTGAGCCGCTGAAGATGCAGTGGATTACGTTTATTTGTGAAGGGAATGCGCCTCCCGATCTACATATATCCATTTATGATCACGCGAATCATTCATGATCCAGCTTCACTTACAGCAGAAGTGAGTATAAGGTTTTTTTTTATGAATCTTTGCGATCGTCTTTCCTAATAATGTGCTAGTTGGCAAGTTTAGCGGCTAAATGCGGCTAAAGTAAACAGGCTCGTCACTCCACAGAGAGAAGAGAGGGGCGGGGTGAGCAGAGCTCATTTGCATTTAAAACAGCCTCGACCAGAATGAGATGATTTTTGCAGAGCTGATTTTGACAAGGTAAAAAGGGTGTTGTTTTACACAACCATTGAGAATTTTTACAAAGAGTATATTATAGACTTTTTTATTAAGACCCTAAAGAATCATATCAACTTGTGGAAAATGTGCATCCGATGACCTCTTTAAGAGAAAAGCTCTGATTGGGGGATTTAAACTCTTGACATCTGGCAACCGCAAGCATGAAAGCTAGTGGAGGTTTCTTACCAATGCAAGATAATGCAAAAATATTTTTTTTTTTTTTCAGTGTAAACAACCAGCAGGCAATAACTGCATATGATTATGCTTAATTAATAAAGAGAAGCAAAATGTTAGAATAAGATTAATCGTGCGGCCCTAGTCAAATTGATGGTGTTGCAGGTAACATTGCAGCCAGCGTTCATGTATGAAAGGTTATGGCTATAATAGCAAATAACAACAGATTTTGAAGTCTACTCTGTACTGAGACACTGTGGGGAACTTGTTGATCTGGGCTGTGAATGTTGTCTTATGTTGACGTGTAGTTTGTGTGCTGATGAACACACAATTTGTCAGGTGAGCTCTGAGTGCTAAACCCGCGCTGGTTCTGCCTGAGGATGGTTTCAGCTGAAAACTAGGGGGTTTTGTTTGTTAATAATAAAATATTCACTTTGGGCAGTAACTGAATAACTCTGATGCTCAATCAAACTGAAAGTCACAACAGAATATATATTTTTTTCTTTGTAATATAATAGCTTCAAGTAAATAACGGGTGAAACTTTTTTTTTTTCCTTCTCCATGTGGCTTCGTATTCTTTGTTGTTGGTAAGTTTGAGAACTTGCATGTCTTGAGCAATTTCTGCTTCTCTTTGTCTCCTCATTCAGGCTGTGATGTCGACATGTTTATCTAATTGTCAAAAGAAATGAAAAAGCTGTTTGCATCTTCAACAGTATTCATTGTGACTGGATTCTCTACTGTTCATTGTATGGTTCGTAATGGGCTTAATTGCCAGTAATTAAAATCAAGGTAATCAAGGTATAGGAAATTATCATAATTTTTCTAGCCTCTGGAATAAAGACATTTCTGTACAAAGTCAAAAACTTGATGGATGAATCTCATCAAAACATATCCGGGACATATTTCACTGTCATATTCATTCATTGTGACACTAATTTAATTAATTTTCATCCGCTCGCTGTATTACAGTAAAACCTGTTACTGAAATAGTGTTTTTTTCATCAATTAAAAAGTAGTACAACAAATATAAATATATACAACAACACATATATGACCTTTGGATAATTCACAATTGTTATAATTTTTTGAACACTAAAATATCCATAAATAAATAAACATTAATTTATTTCTTCTTGGCTACAACAAGCATTGGAGAATAATTGTAGCTAATTGTCATGAAAATAATTTATTGTAGGTAACTGTCATAAAGTCAATGCAACAATGATCAAAAATAAATTATTTAAATTTGTATAAATTATATTTATATAAATATTTATGAATTATCTTTATATATATATATATATATATATATATATATATTTTGCAGGTTTATTTGCAAAAAATAACTTTTTTAAAAAATCATGTTTTGTATTGTTATCATGTTTTTATTGTCTTAGCTATTTTAGTTTAGTTTCAGTTATTTCTAGTTTAGTTTGAGATTAATTGAAATGCACAATAAACACTTTAATTGTTATAATATTTTAAACAAATTATCCATAAATATTTTATTTATTTATGTATTTATGTATTTATTATTATTATTGCTACAAAAAGTGTTGAGAGTAATTGTAGTTAATTGCCATGAAAATAATTTATTGTAGGTAATTGTCAAAATCAATGTGACAATGACAAAAAAAAAAAAAAAAAAAAAAATATATATATATATATATATATATATATATATATATATATATATATTATATATAATAAAATATATATAATAAAATTTATATATATAATTTTATTATATTATATATATATATAATAAAATGTGTGTATATAATGTTATAGTGTTATAATGTTAAAGTTAGCTGTATTTTTTTTTTTTTTTTTTTTGGTTATTTTTAGTTTAGTTTTAATTATTTTTAGTTTAGTTTGAGATTAATTTAAATGCACAGTGAAAAAACATGATTTTTGAAAATTGTTAAAAAACTAGTTATATGTAATATTAATAATATGACCCAGATATGTTCTTGAGCTCTTGACAGGTTTTATGAGATTCACCCTGACATTTTTATTGCATGACCTGGTTACTTCTGTTCCTATAATCAAAGCTGTCACTTGAGACACCTTCCTAATGAATAAAATGATCATCATAGTAACATCTGGATAGAAAAAAATAGAGAGTTATTAATTTTTCAGCATAAATTCTGGCTTGTGTCTGTTTGTTTTGCTCTGGATGATGCACTGAACAGCATCTACAGACACTATTTTACAGCAAGACTGCATGCAAAACATGGAGTAAGAAGAGAAAGTTGACGTGCATGAACAGCGTGTCCTGTTTTGTGGTTTGGGGAGGATTTGTCCCCAGGAGAGGGAGTGATGGGAGGCTGCGCTAGATTAAGGTAGATTATATCTGCCCACAGTCTTATCAACAGAATCAGAGATGAGGACGTAATGCGATGACGCACGTTACAGCTGAAATCCTCGTGCCAGGATTTCATTTTTCCAACAGCGGTGTCCTTTACACCTCTGTGTGCAGATATACTGTCATGAGTGAAAGTGAATTACTGCATGAACGTTTGTTCACACTGACGGTGATTTTGACTGGAGGTCAAATAGTCAATGATATTAACAGGCTGCACATTAATGGCCATAGTTTTTAAAAAGATGAACCACAAATTAGATGTATTATTGGTAAATATGAGATCCAGCTACTTATGATATATAATATAATATAATATAATATTTAGCTTAATAAAGTTTTTCATATGATTTATTAATTTATTCGTCTAACATTTTAATATTTTAGCTTTTTTGCAATTAACAGAATTATTTTTAATAGTTTTAAACAATATTTTTTTTTACCAATTTTTTAAGGTTTAAAAGATTTTAAAATTAAAATTTTTTAGTAATTTTTTGTAATTTTCATTCAACAAATTTTAAATTTTACTTTGTTGTGAAGTTTTACATTTAGTTTTTCTTATAATATTTATTTCAGCTTTATTGCAATTAACAAAATGATTTTAATGATTTTATAATTTTGATTTTAAAAATATTTCTAGCATTTTTTTAAAAGATTTAAAAGATTTTTTAACATTTGCCAAAATAACATTTTTTATTTTTATATATAATATAAAAATGTGTATATATATATATATATATATAGATTTAAATTGTAAGGCCTCTATCGAACAAATCGCCAAAAGAGACACAGCATCACTACATTGCTGAAGTTTCCTCTCCGACCAGCCTGAGCAATAAACTTCAATAATGGCCAACCCTATGGCCTCTCAAGAGACTATTAGAATCTTTTGATTCCAGCAATAACAATCCCTTGTCTGGGGACAAGACACCCCCGTGCAAACTACAGGATTAATGGTTTTTCTTTGACCATTCTGCGTACACATGGGAGAGACACAGGAAGAGAGTGATCAGCCAGACACATCACGAGAACCAAAAGAACAATAAAATAGTGATAGAAGGAATCTCCCCCTCATCCGAGACCATCTCGAGAACAGATGGTCAGTGCAACTGGTGACCAGCTATGCATAAATTACTAATCGAATAAACAAGAAAGACAGATTTATATTGACACGTCCAGCCCACAGGACAGAGGAAAACCCTGTTTTGGCCAGAACGCAAGTAAAACAAGTTCTCCTTAATCTCTTCCTGAACTGGTGCTATATCTCCCTAAGCAATGAGAAGGCAAATCTCTGCTTTTATGGTGTTCTCAGGTTGCAGTTTAAGAACTAGTAGCAGATACTAGAAATTTTGGGATTCCATTCAAACTCAGGAATTCTCATTCCTTGAACCGTATGCATGTGTGTGTGAGTGTGTGTATGTGTGTGTAATTTTTACTAGTTTAGTTTATGTATCTTAGAGATTTTGCTACCTAGTTCACAAATAACAACCTTATACTGTGTTTATATTATAGTCCGATGGCCACGGGAATAAATGTATATACATATAACATTTTTAAATATTTTTTGTCATTTGCATTTGCATACTTACTTGCAAACTTACTTTATTGCCAAGGTAACATTTTATATATATATACATATAATATAAAAATGTATATAATATAATATAATATAATACATATAATATATATATATATATATATATATATATATATATAAAATATGGAAAGCAGATGTATACAATGCATTATATAATGAGCAAAGTGAATGTTTAATCAAAAGCGCAACATAAAATCAAATGTGCACATTTTAACTGTTTTGCAAATCTTGTAATTTTTTTACATTTTAATTTAAATGTGAAATATGACCTTGTCTATTGTTGCATAAAGTCTGCTCAACTCTACTCAACTTTACAATCATTTATCACTCAAAATGAAATCATTTAAATTAAACTAATCGCTGGTCAGTGTGAACGAGCCTTTACACTGGAGATTCTCATTAGAATGGGTTGTAGACTTGCACAAGAACATTTCCTTGGTTCTTTATATTTACAGTAGCAAGGGAAGAAACTGATTATTTTTGCACTGATGTTTGGTCTGAAGGTTGTGCATTCAGAAGGTTTTGATCTCAGATGTGTGTCAGAGAGTCATATTGTCCCGTCATAACCTGCTTGGTGTCCAGCACTGTGAATGCTGCTGCCTGTAGACGCATGTGCTGTCCCGACACGCATACACTAACCAGAACTACCCATCTGTCTGTGGAGAGACACAGTGACCTCTAACTCAAACGACCTTCCTGCATCAGCAATAACCTGTTGTTTTATTCATCTGCAGAGTAGATGTATGCAGGGTCAACACACCTATTGATTTATTGTACATGTTTTTTTTCTTGTTGTTCTTTATTGCTGGATAATTATTCT
This sequence comes from Labeo rohita, assembly GCF_022985175.1. Lineage (NCBI taxonomy): Eukaryota > Metazoa > Chordata > Actinopteri > Cypriniformes > Cyprinidae > Labeo > Labeo rohita. Next base: position 991,048 of record NC_066886.1, on the reverse strand, counting down.
AGTTTTAGTTTTTATATATGTCTGTTGTCAACATGTGTCTTCTTTTAAGTTTTTCATATAATATTTAGTAATAATTTATTTATTAATTTATTAATCTTACATTTTAATAATATGTTTGCTTTATTGCACTTAACAAAATGATTTTTAATAGTTCAAAAAAAAAATTAAAAATGTAAAAAAAAAAAATAATATTTTACATTTTCATTCTTCAACAAGCTTAACATTTCAGTTTGCTGTCAAGGCAACATTTCTGTTTTTTAACTTTAGTCTTTCATATAATATTTATTTTAGCTTTATTGCAATTAACAAAATTATTTTTTAAATATTTTTTTTTTCATAATTTTTAAAAAAATATTTCTAGCAATTTTTAAAGATTTTAAAATATTTTTTTGTAATTTTCATACTTCAACTTAAATTTACTTTATTACCAAGATATTATTTTTTATTTTTGTTTAACATCTTACAAGTTTAGGTTTTTAATCTTATATTTATGTTTGATTTCATGCAGTTAATGAAATAATTTTTAATTGTTTTAGTTAGTTAAGAATATCAGCAATAATTTTAGTACTGCAACTTAAATTAATTTTTTATTTCAGTGAGTTACAAAGGCAAAATTTCCATTTTTTTTATTCTGTTTTGTTATTCAGGTAATGTTTATACTAAATTTCAGATTTTTTCAATTTATTTTTATTTTTTTTGTAATTTTATCACTTAAATGTCAACTTACTAATTTATTCAGTTAGTTGCCAAGACAACAGTTTCATTTGTAAATATTTTTTTGTCATATAATATTTATACTTTACGCTTTATTTAAATTAACAAAATGGGTTTTTTTTTTTTTGTAATTTTAGTACTTAAACTTATTTTATTACCAAGGCAACATTCACATTTTTTAACAAAAACTATTTTAAGTGTAAATTGTAGTGTTTTTCAACTAATATTTATATTTTATTTCATTTTATTTCAATAAATGATTTTAATATTCCAAGTTAGTTGCCAAAAGCAATTTTGTACAACTATTTATTTATTTATTTATTACTATTATTATTATTGTTGTTGTTGTCATTATTTTAACTGAGCATAACAGTCTCCATAGAAATTTTAATGACTTGTCCAATCCAAGAAATGACAAGTTTATTTGTTTATTTGTGATGACCTTGAGAACCCAAAAAATGTCCTCAGTGGAGATCCTGTGTTTTTATTAGTATTATTGGAGAATCTAAACATTTACAAATCAATTATGTGTTTGCACTTCAAATGTGACATCATGAGCCCAAACATAATGTAATATAATACAACTTATTCAAAAAAAATGCATCTGACTGCTGTTGCATTTTGCAATGGTCATTTAACCAAATAATGAATTAACAATTTATCATCTCGTTTTGTGTAACATGGAACTACCATTTCAGAAAAAAAGATCAAGTGCAAGTATAATGTGTGATGGATTAATGTGTCTTTTTTTCTTGCATGTTCTTGACCCGCTTGTCGCCCCTGCTGAAGATGATGAACCAGTTGCGCCAATGTAAGAACACAAATTCTGAACACTATAACTGAGTTTATTAACACGTGTCATTGCGATGTTTAACCGTACACATCTGTCACGCAGAAAAAACTCAACGAACAACCACAAAGACAAAAACGTACGACAACGGAACACCAACTGAGCCCACGGACCAACGTAGAAGAAAGCTGAAGGTTTACGCTTGATCATTGATTGTGGAGTTACAAAGCAGCATGCGAACGTTCACTTTAGTCGACTAAATGCTTCCCCTTCCCCTGTTTCCAGATGACCAACTGCATATCCTGACCATACGGACGTATCCGAGGAGAGGAGACGCTCCTGGCGATTTTCAGCGACGCATATCCTGCCTCACGTGGTGAAGAAAACAACAATAACGACAGCATTACACTGGCAGAAACGAACAATAAAGACTGTCTTAAGTTTGCCTTATTCAGGCTCATGATCTGTGTGAATGTGGACGCTGACTGAATCATTCTGAAGGTGAAGATGAACTACATGTGCTGTTGACGTTGCATTTCGTTCTTTTATCATGCCCTCCTGCTGCACTAATTCTTTTTCATATCTACATGTTGTCTCGAATGCATGCAATAACATAATCGAATAAGATTCAGATATCGTTTTCTATTGTTATTTTAAGTGGCGTTGCATCCAAATGAATAGCCGGTGTGTGAGCGTGCGTGTGCGTGTGTGTGAGAGAGAGAGAGAGAGAGAGCATATCAGTGTGTGTGTGTTTTTAAAGAAATTTAAATGGATAAAAAAGTAAAGAATCATTGAGATCTTTGTACAGTTTATCATCCAATAAAACAATACTAAAAGGAGGTGTTTTGTCTTAAACTAGAATGCAAGAACCTTTGTGAGTGGCAGAACAGTATTTAATCTTAAAGCTGATATTGTATTAAATGAAATGGATACATGTAACATTTATTTTCTAGAGTTATTTAGACGTCTTGTACATGTGGTGCTGTAAGTGTTCGAATATTACGATAGCATCTGTAAAAAGGAAAAAGAATATATCTTTTTTTGTAAATGTCGTTTCTTTTTAGAGAAAAAAGATGATTCTTGTACAGCATGGCTATAATCCTATGCAATATGTATTCATATAGAGCTACTGACAATTGTAAGGTGGGGCGGGTTTGTTTAATTTCAGAGAATATAAAAAAGCTTTAACGGGACAGTTCAGTGATAAGGGTGCTTCGCATTTGAAATGCACTGCTGTAGTTGCATGACGACTCCTGATCAATACAGTGTGTGTCACATGACAACGGACCAACATTCAAGGGAGGAAGTGGGTGGAGCTAAAGCCATTACAAACTATGTGAAACCAATTGTTTCCTTTTTCAAAATAAAGGTTCCAAAATATAGCAGCGTTTCTGTGTGATTCTGTTGAAATGGGTCCTGCCGTCTGTCAGACTTAAACTTGATAATTTTAGCTTTATATTTATTTCGGTTTTAGTCATTTTTGCACAGCTTATATTATTTTAGTTAATTGGCAAGGTAACATTTGTGTTTTTTTTTTTTTTAATTCAAATTTTTAAATTTGGGTTTTTATCTAATACTTAGACTTTATTTCAGCTTTATTTAAATTAATGAAATGAATGTTAATAGTTTTCATTCATATTTATATTACCAAAATTATTTTTGTTAAGTTGATGACTTTTAGTTTTAATTTTTGTAACCTTAATGCTTCAACTTAAACTTAAAATTTTAGTTTATTGTCAAGGCAACAATTCTATTTTTTAATAATTAAAAAAATATTTTTAATAATTTATTTAGAATTTTAATTTAGTTAATTTAGTAAATTTTATTCAGTTTTCATGTAATATTTATTTCATTTACATAGATTTTAATCATTTTGAAAATATTTGTAGTATTTTTTAAATATAAAAGAAAAAAAATTATTTTTAATTCTTCAACTAAAAAGTTCAGTTTGCTGTCAAGGGAACATTTCTATTTTGTAATTTCAGTTTTTCATTACTATTTATTTCAATTTTATTGCAATTAACAAAATGATTTTTAATCATTTTAAAGTTTTATTTATTTTATTTTTTTTAGTCAATTTCATTCTTCAACTTCATCTTAAAATTTCAGTTTGCTGTCAAGGCAACATTTCTGTTTTTCTTTAACTTTTCTTATATTTATTTCAGCTTTACTGCAATTAACAAAAGTTTTATTATAATTAAAAAATATATTTTTAGTGATTTTTAAAGATTTAAAAAATAGTTTTAAATATTTTTTTGTAATTTACATACTAATAATTTTCAAAGTAATATTTGTTTTTATTTTCGTTTAACATCTAACAAGTTTTTCATCTAATAATTATATTTCATTTCATTTTGTTTTTATTATTGACATTTTTAATTAGTTTTAGTAATTTTTGTACTTAAACGTATTTTATTTCAATTAGTTGTAATTTTTAAACTTTTTTTTTTTTTTTTTTTTTATCTTATATTCAACTTTTTTAAGTTTAGTTTTTTCACCTAATATTTATATTTTAGTTCACCTTTAGTTAAGAATACCAGCAGTGATTGTGAAAGCTCATTCTACCTTATTCTTGCATCAGCTCCTTCAGCTTCTTCTCGACTTCCTCCACGAAAGCTGGAAAACCAGAGTCGAGCAGGCAAAGGCGCAGTAGTGCCTCCAGGTCTCCAGAGGGCAGCGTGCACTGATGATACGCCATCGGCAGGGACAGCTCACGCTCGCCCAGGAAGTACTGAAGAGGAAGAGATTGTAATGTGCATGAAAAAGTCAGCGTGCACTTCACGGATGACATCTCAGAGGTCAAATTAAAATATTACTGACTACAGCGTCTAATGCAGTGACTTGACACTAGATCCAGGCTGTCAGATCAATGCAGATCCAGTTGTACCTGAGAAAGGTGTTTGATTGACAGCGGTCCCATGGCAACGGCAGGGGCCGCCCGTGGTGCATCTTCAGGGGCCTGAAGTGGAAACAGAAATAGATCCATTCATTATAGTCTCAGGACTCACACGGAGGGCCTCCGCAGCCGATCAATACCCTCATTACTAATTGAATGTCCTCATCCCTGGCAATCTTTCTCATCCTGCTGCGGGGCGTCGCTGTCACTAACCGTATTTTACACAGAGACTTCCCTTTGTGCTTGTTTGTTCACTATATTTAGAATCTCAAGTCTGTGTATTTACATTTCAGATTCACAAACAAGCAGTTCAGCTGAGGGTGGGATTATTTCTTGCACGTTGCCCATTTATTATCATTATGTGGCAACAGCACCACCTAGTGACAGAAATCCAATTTAACATTCATTATTAGTTCAATTAACTGGCCTTAAATCAAATACTGGTCTTATTATGCACACTTCATATGTGACCCTGGACCACAAAACCAATCTTAAGTAGCACGGATATATTTGTAGCAATAGACAAAAATACATTGTATGGGTCAAAATTATTGATTTTTCTTTTATGCCATAACTCATTTGGATATTAAGTAAATATCATGTTCCATGAAGACATTTTGTAAATGTCCTAATTACTTAAAACTTGATTTGGACAACTTTAAAGGCGATTTTCTCAATATTTTTTGCACTCAGACATTTCAGATTTTCCAGATTTTTTTTTTTATTATAATGTTCAAGTTTGGGTTTTCATCTAATACTTAGTCATTTTAACACTTTTTTTAAGTTAATGTTTTTCATCTAATATGTATATTTTATATTACCAAAAATATTTTTGTTAAATAATGGCGTTTAGTTTTAGTTTTAGTCATTTTAATGTTTCAACTTAAACTTAAAATTTCAGATTATTGTCAAGGCAACCTTTCTATTTTCAACTTTATTGTATTTAACAAAATTATTTTAATATTGTTTTTTTTTTTTGTATTTTTTAAAGATTTAAAAAATATATATATTTTTTTTAAATATTTGTAGTACTTTTTATTTTTCAACTTAAACTTAAAATTTCAGTTTTTTGTCAAGGCAACATTTCTGTTCTAAAATTTCTTTTTTTTTTATGTGAAATAAACATCAATGATACTTTGCCACAAATAATATTTATTTTATAAACTTGTTTTATTGCCAAGGTAACATTGATTTATTTTTCATTTTTTGTTTTGTGTTAAAAAAAACACAAACACCCTCAGATTCCAGATTTTCAAATAGTTGTATCTCGACCAAATATTGTCCGATCCTAACAAACCATACATAAATTGAAAACTTATTTATCAGCTTTCAGATGATGTATAATTTTTTTTTTTAAAAAGCTGACCCTTTTGCGGTCCAGCATCACATATATGCTTGATAAAATACGAATAATATATACGAATAAAATACGATAATTTCTCAAAAGATTTATGCTGACTACTATGTACAGTACATCTAGTTAGAAAGATTAACTTTCATAATCTTTTATCAAAATATTATAATTTTTGCATTTCTGCTGACTAATCAAGAGAAAATTATGTAAATCACAATGAATCACAAGCCATTTTTGTCTTATAATATTTACTGCTAAACATAGTCATATTTCACATTACATGCAATAAACATGTTAAAAAACTGTTTAAAGCTTGAAATAAATGTTTTTTTGCAACAAGTCCAGATAGATAGATAAATGGAGGATTTGTTTTATAATCTATCATCAAAATAGGATACTTTGTCAAATGATTTCTGATGACTAACCAAGGGTAAAATAATATTAATCAGCAAAATCTCAAGACAGTTGTGTTATCACTCATAATCCATTTTAATTCTGCATTATTTCCTGCTAAATATTCTATGTCACATCATGTGCATTAAATGTGTTGCACAAGTCATTTCAACTGTGTATAGCTTGTTATTGTTTATAAATATTATGTACAGTAAGATGGTTGCTTGTTTTCTGCTCAGGCCTTGTTCATTTGGTGCTATGTTATCCAGCATTTACCTGGAAGCTCAGCAGTAATTACCTGCCAGTCAGCCTGCTGAGAACTGCTTAAAAGCCAAAGGACAAACCTCACTCTTATTACTGCAACCTGCTCTAATAGTACCTACGTACTATTATTACCCCACAGTCTTCCCTTTAATATTAAGAAGATGGATGGATGGACAGATGGGAAATCAAATGTTAGCAGGTTCCGAGTATTTCCAGAGTATTTCCAACCTGCTGCTGCTGTATAGACGGTCCAGGTTCTGCAGGATCAGATGGAGCAGTAGATGCAGGTGTGCTCAGATGCTCCTGAACAGGAACGTAATCTTGCAGCCTTTGCACAGCTTTACTGCAAAAACCAACTGCTTCTGCCTGACTACTGCCATCAAACTGCAGTCGGATCAAACGACTCTCACCCTTACATGCAAAACAAAAAACATAGAAATGCCACGTCATTGAACAAAAACACAGTTTTACTGTTGCAAAGCCACATTTGCAACAGTTTAGGCATTGCATTTCCACACATACAGTAAGACTCTATGCTGTTTGCAACTACTTTATCACTTTAACAGGCACTGTTGTTTTTAAGAAATGCATCAGTATTCATGAAGCAGAGAATTCTTGTTCAAAAAGACATGCTGGAGAAGAGATAATTAGCTTAATTAACAAGCCACCGAGTTTGTCTTTGAGCCGTAAGTTGGAGGTCACTCGGAAGCAGTTATTTTTTTTTACATTTGCATATTAAAATTGTTTATTGCTTTCAAGGACAAACAGGCGGAGCCTGCCTTCAGGACAACACACGCATCACATCCTGTTGAGAGTATCAGACGGCTGTTAAACTGCAGATCAAGGTATCCAAAACACATAAATGTGAAACATCACATTGCTGCTTCTCACCTTGATTGTAATGTTGAATAGCAGACTGTCTGATTTGTGCTGGATTTTCAGGAAGCTCTGCGCATTGAGCAGAGAAAAGCCCTCCTACGACACACAAGAAAACAGGACCACACATCATCATTATCCAGCAGAGACTCATTTAATAGGATTATATCAGGCTGAAAAACGCATCATGTAAGCAGAGCAGCATGAACCTGCCATCAGCAACCTCCTCCAGTGTTTAAATGCAGATTCGGAAACAGTTGTTGCCAATCCAACCATGAACTGAATGATCAATTAAGATTTTTACCAACTTAATTTTGTGCTGGAGAAAAAGTGAATGGTTTTTGCCAATTGCAAGGATGTTGTGTGGGTGGTTATATGTAGTAATTTTATCCCTCTACCTCTAAAAAAGCATTTTCTCCAATGAGACATTGAGTACAATGTATTTTTGCTATTACACAAGCATGTCAGAAGAGGGCTCTACTAACAACATCAATGCATGACTGTCATGTTCACCAACAGGAACCATATCAACATTCATTCCAGCTCCTCTACGGCTACTGCTGGTATTGCTACTACTACTAACGGTTCTACTTAAGTGGGTGTAGTTACATTTTTATGGCATAAACAAACAGGAACAGTTTCACCTAATTTCTGGCACAATTATAACTAGAATTATTTTTTCGGTTTATCATAAATCATGACACATGATGTAGATTTTCCTTTCTGTAAAACTACTTAAAGAGGACAAGATAAAAATTATGATCTTTGCATGTCCAATATTGCATCTGTATTGCACAGCATTTGTTTTTTGATGCAAGTAAAGGATGATTAGATTGTGTTTAGAACAAAAACACAATGAAAAGCACATTTGATGGAATTTGAAAAGCGACTATTTCAAATGTAGAGTTTTTTTCTATTTGGAACATGGAAATGTCTGTAAACTTGTTACATATAATAAAACATGGTTGATCAGATTACAGACACATATCCATGACTGAACGCCGGTCCCTGCTCTCAAAATCACCCATGATTTGCTCTGAACAGGCACGATGCCATGTTTGGCTCCGTTGTTCTGCATAAAAGCTCAAAATGTGAGTCATTCTCCAAACGCAGCTCCCCGGCTCGCCATGAGGAGCCAGAGACTATTGTGTCCACGAGTCCAAGATTGAGGCTTATTGTTGGGAGATATCCGAAGCACTCAGCCTGGCAATCCCAAAGGGACAGCGACAGGCCGAGCGGGACGGGAAGGGGATTATGCTGTTCTTTCTGCGGGTGAAAAGAAATACGGTCAAGCTCTTATGATGGGCTCAGCGGAACCTGCGCTATCCTGACCCCGCACTTAGAGCTTGATGGGAAGAGGAGTGTCGACGGCTTAGAGAGCGGCATTTCATAAACGGCCAAAAAAAACATTTTTACTGGTCACTAGACAGATCCCGTGTGTTTTCTTATAATCTTACCAATAGTTCTTGGCCTTGGGATACTAGCAGATGACCAGAGCCCAGAATATTCAGCTCCAGCTGGCCAGTGCTTTCACTGGACTCGAAGATCTGAAAGAAACACAAATTGGAAACTAGTTTAGAGACCAGAATATAACAGAGACTTGAGGTGGACAGGCAAGCAACCACCCAAAACACCCATCATCCACTTAACACCCTAGCAACCACCTAAAACACCCAGCATATACTTAACAACGCCCCAGCAACCACCCAAAACACCCAGCATACACTTAATGCCCTAGCAACCATGCAGAAACACCCAGCATACACTTAACAACACCCTAGCTGCCACCCAAAACACCCAGAATCCACTTCATAATGCTCTGGCAACCACCCAAAACATCTATCATCCACTTAACACCCTAGCAACCACCTAAAACACCCAGCATACACTTAACAACACCCTAGCAACCACCCAGAACACCCAGCATACACTTAATGCCCTAGCAACCATGCAAAAATACCCAGCATCCACTTAACCATGCTGTAGCAACCACCCAAAACACCCAGCATCCACTTGACACCCTAGCAACTACCCAAAACACCCAGCATCCACTTGACACCCTAGCAACCACCCAAAACACCAAGAATCCACTTAACGCCCTAGCAACCGCCCAGATATACCCAGCATACACTTAACAACACCCTGGCAACCACCCAAAACACCCAGCATACACTTAACAACACCCTGGCAACCACCCAAAACACCCAGCATCCACTTAATCATGCCGTAGCAACCACCCAAAACACCCATCATCCACTTAACGCCCTAGCAACCACCCAAAACATCCATCATCCAATTAACAACGTCTTAGCAACCACCCAAAACACCCAGCATCCACTTAACGCCCTAGCAACCACCCAAAACACCCAACATCCACTCAACAACACCCTAACAACCACCTAAAACATCCAGCATCCACTTAACAATGCTCTAGCAACCACCCAAAACACCCAGTATTCCCTCAGCAACCACCAAAAACACCCTACATCCACTCAACAACACGCTAACAACCGCCCAAAACATCCAGTATGCCCTCAACAACACCCTAGCAACCACCCAAAACACCCAGCATCCACTTAACAATGCTCTAGCAACCACCCAAAACACCCAGTATTCCCTCAGCAACCACCCAAAACACCCTACATCCACCTAACACCCTAGCAACCACCCAAAACATCCAGAATCCACTCAACAACACCCTAGCAACCACCCAAAACACTCAGCATCCACTCAACACCCCAACAACCACCCAAAACTAGCAACACATTAATGATCAGTCACAATAATTTATTGGTGGAACAAACAAAACTCACATCGCCTTTAAACATTTTAAACTATTTTAGAATTAGTTTTATACTAACATCGCTGTTATCGTACCAACTTTTCCTCACTAAACTCTTTTCCCCCCGAGTTTCGAAGAAACAACAATAGCTAATAGTTAAAAACGAAACAGGGTTTGGGTTTGTACCCCACTCTGACATAAACATGAAATAAAAATATTTCACTTATAAAACGAAAATGTCCCATTTTCCCTTCCGTTGAAGTCGGCAAGAGAAAAGGGCGGGACTTTTTAACTCAGTTCTCACCTTCCACGCGCAGTTAGTACCTGTGGATTTGGATTTCCCCTTGCCTTTCGGGAGAAATCGACCGTATCGTCGCAGTTTCCAAACACAGTTCGAAATTGTCGTGTTTGTCGAATGTTCTTTGGGTGAAGAATCACTTTCCATGTTCGCGTTTAGTTTTTTTCCGAAAATGAAGCGAGTGGAACGGACAAATAAAAGGCGGAGGCGGATGAAGGGAGTGATGACGGTTAATATTTAAATCGCGTACTGGCGCGAACTAGCAACTGTAGAAATATTAACAGTAGTGCGCATGCGTTGATGTGTTAAAAAAAATAAGAATAATATATTTTAGTGTAAATTTAGTTATATATTGTAATTTAGTTAATTTGAAATTGCTAATTCGTTGAAATTTGACAAACTATGTGTATTAAAACATGACAACGCGTAAAAAAGCACTAGTCTAATTTGTATAAATCAGTTTTCCCCGAGGTTACTGACACCTGTCATGGGTCTCCATCACAAAAAAAAAAAAAAAAAAAAAAAAAAAAAATACAGCCAAATTAAATGTTTGGTTATTTTGTGTGTGTGTAAAATGCGAATAAGGACCGCGTAAAGGGTTAGGCAGGTGTCGGGGACCTGACTGACACTGAGTGGGTGGGCTGAGTTGCCGCTCTCGCTTCTATGGCAACCCGACAGATCAGCATCACCATGAATATTCACGGGATCAGAGCGACTCGGGACGGCGGAAGGCGGTGATGTCAGCGGTGCCCGGCTGATGTGGGCTACTCGATCGCGGGCGTTTTGCTTGTGATTGACAGCCGACAGGGATCCTGAGGGTCCGTGACCTCCGCGCCGCGTCCGCGCCCCCGATCTGCGATTCCTCAGACTTTCTACGTGCTCGCAGAGCAACACAGTCAGTGCCTTGAAGCTGGAGACCACTGGATTTGGGCAGCCAGGTAGCCTAATGCGCCGTGGCATGTGCTTGAGCGAAAGACAGGTGGGTTTGACCCTTCAGACTATTCGGGTTCTGGTGCACAGGGATTTGTGGCAATAATTACACCCGAACTGGATTCGTTTGTCATTGAATTGATCGCGCACCCGTTTCAATGTCATAATGGACAGGTTGCATTCGTCCATGCGTAAAAGGCTCTACAGTTTGCCACAGCACATCGGGCAGAAAGCGTCCATCATGGGTGATGCGGAAGACACCGACAAGGACACCCGGAGGAAGAGCATCCGGATGAAGCCCCTGCCGTCGGGGGAGAGCGCCAGAGCCCTCGGGGAGACCCGAAGCGGAGAGTCCGTGATCATGGAGACGGACATCGGGAGACCCGTCAAGACCAGCTCCAACGGGGACTGCCGGAGGTTCCGAGGCAGCCTTTCGTCCATCACCAGTCGGCACCTCCACGACTCGGATGCAGCCGAGGAGAGGCGTCTGATCACGGAGGGAGAAGTCACCCCGAGTGAGGAGAGTCCTCCTGGAGCCGCGGGTGGCGGCGCGGAGCCCGTTGGCAACGGCGGCGGCGGGGGTGAGGATGCCGCCGGTGCGAGCCAGCAGCAGGAGCAGCAGCAACAACCGGGCGTCCCGGATCAGCAGGCTGGCTTTATTAAGCTGGAGGGCATCGAGCAGATCCTGCCGGACGACGAGAGGTATTATCAAGCGGGCTTCATGCACAGGCAGTTCGGGGCGATGCTGCAGCCCGGGGTCAACAAGTTTTCCCTGAGGATGTTTGGGAGCGAGAAGGCGGTGGAACGGGAGCAGGAACGGGTCAAATCCGCCGGCTTCTGGATTATTCACCCCTACAGTGATTTCAGGTAACAGGTTCTGTGTTCCTCCAAAACACTGCTCACCCCACATCTGGATCAGTCAGTGCATGGTGTGAAAATAATGTAGCTGGACTGATCCAAAACAGCAAAATAGCAGATCAAATGGAGGTTTACATTCAAATGTAATATTTATTAGGAACTGTACTGAAGCCAGGATTGTTGAAGAAGAAGAAAACAAATGAAAGGCTTAAAAGAGAGAGATGTAATTGATGCACTCTTAAAAAAGGTTTACTGTCATCGATTGGTTCCTTGAAGAAACTCAAACATTTCCATCACACAAAAGGTTCTTTATAGTGGAAAAAAGGTTCTTGAACTAATAAAATATAACCCTAGTTCACAAAACCAGTCATAAGGGTCAGTTTATTCATCTGGAAGCTGAATAAACAAGCTTTCCATTGATGTATGGTTTGTTAGGATTGGACAATGTTTGGCTGAGGGTGCAAAAAAATCAAAATATTGTGAAAATCACCTTTAAAGTTGTCTAGATGAAGTTCTTAGCAATGCATATTACAAATCAAAAATTAAGTTTAGATATATTTACGGTAGGAAATGTACAAAATATCTTCATGGAACATGTTCTTTACTTAATATCCTAATGATTTTTGACATAAAAGAACATTTTTTGGATATTGCTACAAATGTAGTCATGCTACTTATGACTGGTTTTGTGGTCCAGGTAACAAATGTTCTTTTAAGGACTCTTTGGGGAACCAAAAATGGTCTTTCTAAATTTCTAAATATGCTATATTTAAAGATGCATCAATTATATTTATCGTTTTTAAATTGTTTACGTATATATTTGGCTTCATAAAATATCAAATTTAATTTAAAAGTCAAATGCTGCTGACAAACTGGCAGCCAAAAAAGTCAGAAACATTTCAGTTGTGTTTATATTTTTCTTTTTCCTCTTCTTCAAATGTGTTTTTACAGCCATTTTGCAACATACCAATCCAAAGCTCTCCCAGCTGACAGTAGAAGTGCATTAGCTGCTTGAATTTTGCATGAAATCCAGACAATCTCTCTTTATTAATTAAGATGTGTCCTTGGGGATGACATTGACTCTATAGATTTGATATGTTCATGTACACCGGTTTGTGCACATTCGCCTCAGGCTGCATTTGTTGATAATATGAGTGCATGAAACCGATTCGTGCTGTGGTCACGAAATCCTTCAACAAAAGCAAACATTAGTTATTTTTGAATTGCATGCCATTTGCATTCACAAGCCATCTGACGGGCTCAATACATATTCACTAATGCTGTGTGCTGTGGATGTCTGTGATTGGGTTGAATTTACACACTGTTTTCATTCATGAATCGGCAGGGTAACATGTGCGACACAGGGTTAACCGCTAACCCAACCCCCTCCGGAGACACGACTGCTGTTTGCCTTGTTTACCTATTGATCCCGAGATGATGCTTTTATTCTGCTCGACATTATGAGATTGCAGCGTTGTTCCTGGAGGATATGAAAGGCTGTGTGGGAATAGACTGATATAATATGAGGTTGCTGTGTGTGTGTCGGTGCTTAGAGAGTTTATTTGGTGACTTCCTTTGCTGTGTATATATATATGTTGCAATGCATTATAATATGTATAATGCATTATATATATTTTTTTATCTTTAGAAAGTATATTTAATTAGTAATCTGTAAATATTTTAATGCATTTCTGAAAAAATATCATGCATTATATTGCATGTTATAAATACCTCTATAATGCATTATACTTCCAGACTTTTGTTTATTCTTTTGTTGTCATCAGCGCTTTTTTTAATTATTGAAAGGTATGATGGAGATATTTTTGTTAAGAGTTTGAGATGATGTCTTATACATGTTTCTTAATCTGAGAGCATTTTAAAGGAACATTTCTCCAAAAAAAATGAAAGTTATGTCGATATTTACTCTGCAGTATGTCACTCCTGTTATTTTTTTTTTCTGTGCTAAACATTTTAGAGGATCCTCTCCTTAGCTTATTATGGCTAATCGCCGTCTCCAGTGAAGCTGTAACGTCTCATTTGTTTGCTTGAAATGCGTGCTACAACTATAGGACTGTCAATGACCTCAAACCTGGTGCACTTGAAAGCACTGAAAGAAATTTAAGAGCTTCGGTGGAGGGGAAGATTATTATGGAAAAAAACAAGATTCATGTTTTATCTTCCAGAAAAGAATAATGGCATATAAATAGTGACAGATTTTGCATTTTTGCCTAAACTATACCTTTAAGCACACTGGATTTCAGATCTTTTATAGGCATGCTGGTATTCTCACATTGTTGCTGTGGCATAGATAATAATATCGTTGCTTCTCTCTCTCTCTGAACACAATAGACTGAATTTCCAGCGCTGATTACAGGCCTAATCTCCTCCTGCATATACCTCCGTAATTACCACAGCAAGGTCACACACCAGAGCATCGTTACTAGAGATAAAGGCCGCACAGCATTCTTCAGACTGAACCTGGGATATTTCAGTGACCCCTATTCATTCTGTAGCTCTGCTTTGCTAGGCAGCTGTCTAGTTTTTGGAAGCACTTTTGTGCGACATGCAACACACAAAACAACCCTATTAAATTGAAGAACAACAAGAGATGTGTCACAATATTGCAATAGAGTGTAACATTTAATATAGTTTGTTTATTTATTATAAAAAATGCATAAGAAATAAATAACAACAACATTATCAATAATATTTAACATTTAATACAGTTTATTTTCCTTTTTTTTCCTTTTTTATTTTATTTTTATGTCTTTCAAAGTGCTGTAAATTAATTAAAATTTACAACAGGTGCATGAGAAATAAAAAATAAATAGCAAAAAAATAATTATTATTTATTATAATATTCAATATTTATGTATATTTCATACACATATAGGTAATTCAAAGTGCTTTACATAGTGTAAAATCATTTTAAAAATAATACAAGGTGCATGAGAAATACAAACTAACAATGAAAGAGAGATATTTAATATAGTTTATTTAATATAGTTTATGTATTGCATACACGTTGGTAATTAACATTAATAAAAAATTAAAAAATATAAAAGGTGCATGAGAAATAAAAAATAACAATAAAATGTGAAATAGTTTATTTATTGTATTTCATAAACATTGATACATACTGTAAAATTATTAAATATTCTAAAAGGTTTATGAGAAATAAAAAACAACAATAAAAAATATTTAATATAGTTTTGATTTATTTGATTGTATTTTATACACATTGGCAATTAAAAGGGCTTTACATACTGTAAAATGATTTTTAAAAAGTCATAAAAGTGAGTGAGAAATAAAAAATAACATTAAATATTTAATATTTATTACAGTTTATTTTGCTTTTTTTTTAATTGCTTTGCTTATTCCATGCTTTTAAAGTGCTTTACATGCTGTAAAATTATTAAAAAATATAACGAGTGCATGAGAAATAAACAATAGCAATAAATAGTAAAGCAATATTTAATATAGTTTGTTTATTTTATTTATTATATTTCATACACACGGGTAATTCAAAGTGCTTTACATACTTTAAGTGTAAAATAATTAAAAAATTATATAAAAAAAAAAAAACATTAAAAGATGAATATTTAATATAGATGCACATTGGTAATTAACATAGTGAAAACGTTAAAAAAATATAAAAGGAGCATCCGAAAAAAACAACAACAACAGCAACGTAAAATAGTTTATTTATTGTACTGTTCAAAGTGCTTTACATACTGTAAATTAAATGTTATTATGATGCATATATTAAGATACATACTGTAAATAATAATAATAATAAAAATATTGCATATATTTTATCTTGTTTATTTATTGTATTTTCATATATTGGCAAAACGCTTTACTGTAAAATGCTTAAAAAGGTACATGAGAAATAAAAAACAACAATAAAAAGAAATAATTAGCATAGTTTGTTTTGATTACTTTTTTTTTATTTTATACATAATGGCAATTCAAAGTGCTTTACATACTGTAAAATGATTTAAAAGTCATAAAATGTGAATGAGAAATACAAAATAGCAAGAAAAGTGTTTAAAAAGAAGTTGGAAGAGCTTAAAAGTAGTCAGTTTTTAAATGTGATTTTATTTATTTTTATCAATACTTTTAATCAAATCTAATTGTATTTGAAGTGCCATTATAATGCCATTTTTAAGGTTCCTACAATAGGCTTGCAAGCATTCGAGGTCAAAAAATGCTTTTGTTTACTCAAAATATGCATTTAATATCACCTCATTTTCCAGTGATTTTTAAACAATTTGTTCAAAAGCAGTTGTAAGATTCAGTCTCTCTAAACCCCTCTTTTCCGCAAGCCTACTTTGCTTTACAACTTTGCAGATCGTTTATGATCACATAGTCAGCTACAGCATGAACGGCAATATTCAAAATGACATAATAGGGGCACTTTAAGCAATAACACACTAGCAAAAGTGCTCCGTTATTGAAAACCACCACTCCTGTAAAGCCACTTGTTGAGCTATTATATAATTGTAATCATTCCTCACCATCTTGAATTTTTTTTTTCATAGAATTTGTTGAAATGCATTCTGGGATTGCCATTTCTGCAAACAGCAGAACAACTGGAACTCAGCAATATGCTTGCATTTTACATGGCAGCTTAAGATGCAGTCTAGGTAGGCAGCTCACTAGGTTTTGGAACAGAGCTTCTCTGGTCCCTCCTCTATGTCATCAGCCCACTCCTTACACAATACACTCGCCCTCACTTCCAAAATCCTCTTCTGTGCAGCGTGTCATCCACCATATATTTATCTTGTCATGCTCTTAAAGTACTTGCAGTATCAGTTCCCAAGTCATTGAGCAGAGACAGATTCGCCCCGGCCTCCTCTCATAAATGGCCTCCGCAGGAAATGGCAAATAAAGGAAGTTTTGTGTTTTCATTTGCGTCGGGGTGGCTCGTGTTTGCCGTTGCGTAATGGCCGTGTAATTAGTGTTTTGCCGTGTGCATAAAAATGAAGCCCTGTTTTAGCCGCACTTAAACCCGGCGACTCGGTGATTACGGAACCCGCAATTAAAATCCTCCGTGTCTCCATCCATCCGTATGCACAGATTTATCCGTATCACTGTAATTTAGCAATTCGATTGATGCCTTCACCCCTTCCGCAGGTCACAGATTCGCTGATCGGCACAGATCAGACGCTCGCCGGCTCTAATGAGCGAGATTCACTCGGCGCTGACCGTACACCTCATAAAGACAGTGGTCACAGTAATTGAAATGTCAAGGAGTGCTGCGTCTGAGCTGTGAGCTTCAGCCTTTTGAACTGACCTAAAGAAAATGGTTCAGAGCAAGGATTTCATCTGGTCCTCGCAGGTTCAGATCTGAGGGGCGCATTTCATAATAACAGCTGGGGGAATCCCACAGAAATCTGTCAAGAGCATGTCTGGGCCGTGGTTTTTGTATTGCAATTATGGAAATGCATTTCAATTTAATAAGAAATGCATTGAGGATGCTATGCTATGAAAAACAATTTCAGTTTTTTTAATTAATAATTTTTAATTATTATTTTTTTTTAATTCTATGCTCATTTGTCTTTCAAAGTGCTGTAGAATTATTTAAAAAAAAAAATAGCTGCATGAGAAATAAAAAAAATAAAATAAAACAATGCAATATAAATAAAAATAATAAAAGTGCTATTTAATATTTTATACAGTTTGTTTATTTTATTTATTATATTTCATACACATAGATAATTCAAAGTGCTTTACGTACTGTAAAATAATTTAAAAACTCACTGAATTACATTTTTAAAAATAATTTTAAAAGTATTTAAAGATGAGAGATACAATGTTTTTTGGAGAAAAAGTGCTACTTTTTTTAAATTCCATGCTCATTTGTCTTTCAAAGTGCTGTGAAATTATTTACACATTTTAACGGGTGCATGAGAAAAAAAAATAAATAAATAAAACAATAAAATATTAATAAAAACAATAAATAGCAAAGCAGTATTTAATGTTCAATACAGTTTATTTTATTTATTATATTTCATACACAGATAATTCAAAGTGCTTTACGTACTGTAAAATAATTTAAAAACTCACTGAATTCGTTTTTTTTTATTTGTAATACAGTAAAAAATATTGTATCAGTGCTGAGAGATATAAAGTTTTCTGGAGAAAAGGTGCTTCATTTTCATAAAAATTTTGCCCTGCAATCTAATTTGTTATCTAAATAATTTCCTTTATGCAAAATAAGATGGTTTCTTATTCACCTGCTTGATGGAGCAATGCAAAGTTATTTAATTTCTTTTAATTATGAGGTTAAATAAGAAATTGCACTGAATTACATTTTTTTATTATTATTATTATTGTAATAAAGTAAAAATATTGGAAGTTTTTTTTTTTTTAAGTGCTTAATTTTCAAAATAATGTCCTGCAATCTAATTTATCTAAATACTGTACATTTCTTTATGCAAAATATGATTTCTTCTAATTCATTGAGCAATGCAAAGTTATTTTATTTCTTTTAATTATGAGGTTAAATAAGAAATTGCATTGAAGAAAACAGCAGTATTATTTAAAATATAAGCTGTAATTATTATTTTGCATTGTTTACAATTATTTAAAGATGCTATGCTATGAAAAGAACTCACTGAATTAGTTTTTTTTATTGTAATACAGTAAAAATATTGGATCGGTATTGAGAGATACAAAGTTTTTTGCAGAAAAAGTGCTTAACTTTCTTTAAAATAATGTCCTGCAATCTAATTTGTTATCTAATTAATTTTCTTTATGCAAAATATGATGGTTTCTTATTTACATGCTTGATGGAGCAATGCAGAGTTATTTTATATCTTTTAATTATGAGGTTAAATAAGAAGTTGCATTGAAGAAAACAGCAGTATTATGTAAAATATAAACTGTATTTATTATTTTGGATTATTTAAAGATTTATTAAAGTTTTTTATGTAGCACAATAAAATATTGTATCACAGAAATTAATCTAATGAGATTTTGACAGTAATGTGAATAAAAAACCTCAAATACACTACCATAATGGGATTTTTAGGGGAAAAGGTGCTTAATTGTCATGAAAATAATGTCCTACAATTTAATTGTTTAGATTTTCTTTATGCAACATAATTTCAGAATTTTTTTTTTTTTTTTTTTTTTGGACTTGAAATGTGACATGGTATTTTATTTTATTTTATTTTATTTTATTTTATTTTATTTTATTTTATTTTTTATTTTTTTATTTTTTTGTGGGATTCACCTGTTTTATGGATCAATGCATTTAATTTATTTCAGTTAATATGCATTTTATTTTAGGTAGCGTTTTTTATGCTTTAAAACATTTAGGTTCAGTTTTAGTTAACTTAAATATCCATGGTTAAAATGCACACTTTACAGCATCCTTTTTGCACATTAATATAATTATTTTCAGTAGCAGTAACACTAATGTTGTGTAATTACCCACAGTTCCACAATATAATTATAGATTAAGTGCTTGTTGCTCGTTAGTATTTTTCCGTGCTCGCTAATAGAATTACACTGTAACGGAGCTGTAATGGGTGACCGTGTGTTTGTTTCAAGCGCCACTACAGTATAGGATGTGTTATTTACTGATAGCCAACGCTGATGATGCTGGCAGAAATGAAATGATATTGTGACAGATCAGACTAAGCTTAAATGCGTTTATACAGTGAATTAAAGCACAGGAAATTCTGTAAGTGATGGTGATCAGTAGCAGGAAAGAAGAGCTTGTGTGGCTTCATCGCTGGATACTGAACCGTTGCTACTTGTCACTTGAGGCTTCAGGCATTATTGAATAATATGAGCAGTGCAGGCCAGGAAGAGACCGAGTGGATGTTTTCTGAGAGCAAAAAATGGCAATATAATCAAATTTACACACTCATTTCCAGCTCTAAAGTATTTTCTTATCTTGTGTTTATTTCATCCAGCCTAAACTGAGCCTTTTATATTAGAGAATAATGGCTTAGTTAAGATGGAATTGATTTTTCTGTATTGCCCTACAGTGTTTTAGTAGTGACATTTTAACATTTAGATTAAGATACTTAACATTTAGATTTTGTTAGTTTTTATTATTGACATCAGCATGTTTTTTATTAATTTGTTTTTTTTGTTTGTTTTAGAAACATAGAGCATTTTTAAAACAATTTTTTTTAAAGTGATGATTGATGCAAAAATCTTTCTCACTATTCTGTCATCATTTACTAAAAAAAAAATATATATATATATATATATATAATCCAAAATTGTAAAATAATAATAATAATAATAATCATTGTAGTATTTTTTTTTTTTTTTTAGAAATGTAGAGCATTTTAGAGACATTTGTTTAATTTTAAAGTGATGATTAATGCAAAAATCATCCTCATCATTCTGTCATCATTTGCTCTCGATCATGTTGGGGAAAAATCTAAATATATCTTTAAAGATTCTAAGAAAAAAAATCTAGGTTTGCTGTGCTTGTTTGTTGGGCTGATCAGTTTGGCCAAAAGTTTGTAATTTTATATCAATACAGCTCTAAAATAATAACAGTAATAATAAAATTCAATAATATTTTAGTAATATTAAATTTATTCTTATTCTTATTATTTTATTTATTTTTATATTATTATATCATTTTTTTCATTTTTTTTTTTTTTTTTAAGTGATGATTGATGCAAAAATCATCCTCATCATTCTGTCATCATTTGCTCTCTATCATGTTGGGAAAAAATCTAAATATATTTTTAAAGATTCTAAAAAGTAAAAAAAAAAAAAAAAAACAGGTTTTCTGTGCTTGTTTGTTGGGCTGATCAGTTTGGCCAAAACTTTTTAATTATATATCAATACAGCTCTAAAATAATAACAGTAATAATACAATTAAATAATATTTTAAGTAATATTAAATTTATTATTATTATTATTATTATTATTATTATTATTATTATTAAAGTTTTATTTGTTTATTTTTATATTATTATATTATTTATAGCCATATTGATATATAATTACAAAATTGTGGCCAAAATTGTGAAATAATAATAATAATAAAACATTTTATTTTATTTTTATTTTATTTATTAAAAAAAAATAAATAAATGTTGTCATTATATATCAATACGGCTCTAAAATAATAACAGTAATGATAAAATTAAATAACATTTTAAATAATAATAAATTATTGTTATTATTATTATTATTTATTTTTATATTATTGTACTATTATATTGTATTATTATTTGTACCATATTTCTATATATAATTACAAAATTGTGGCAAAAATTGTGAAATAAGAAGAAGAAGAAGAAGAAGAAGAAGAAGAAAAAGAATTTTATTATTAAAATTAAACATGAAAAATTACTAAATGAAATATTACTATTGTATTATGTTATTGTAAAATAAAAAAAAATAGTATTAGAAAAATAATTTGATAATTTATTTTACATTATAACAGTGGATTATATTACTAATGTTTATATCTGTCTTGATTTCTCTTCTGTCAAACCAAAAAAAAAAAAAAAAACATCTAACTTTCATTGTAATATGTGCTTCTCATTACCAAATGCCAAATGCATGTTAAGGAACTCAAACTCAGATACGATTAAGTTATTTTTTTTTTATTGGTGTAACACAAAAATAATATTTGGTACACTGAAGCATTCTTCAAAATTACTTCTTTTGAGTTCTACCAATGCAAAGAAAGTCATATGAGTCTGGAAAGACATAAGGATGAGTAAATGATGACATTTTTCACCTGAGCTAAACCGTTAACTTTGCATTCATGATGTGTTCAGAAGGTTAACGGTGCAGTCTTTTGGCCCTTGAGAGGGAATGAGAAAGAACATTCACGTGTTTTTGTTATTAATCCATCACAGTCTAACAAGCCAAACCTGTGAGAGCAATGGACATGAGCAATCATTAGGGGTTAATTTGCTCTGATGTGTCTTTCAACTAATTCTACCTCTATTGCTCATTTCTCTTTCTCACACACAAACTCCTCTTTCCATCCTTTTGTTCATCCTGCATAACCAGCCACACGTCTCCCAGAAGGGACTTACCTTCACCGCAGAAAATAAGAAGGAAGTCATCTCTCGCTGGTTTATTTTCTCTCTCTCGATCTTTTTCTTCAGATCTGGCTGAATTCATTAAAGCAAAGTGGAGCAGCTTTAGAATACAGAATGCACATTAGAGTTTGATGTTTTCTCCAGGTTCAGACAGAGACTCTGTGTTTTCAGAGCAGCGATGCTTTATGGATAAAATGTTCTTTTGTCACAGCGTTTTCTTCAAAGGGTTGGTTTTATTCAACTAGAGATGTCTGAGCAGAGCTAAATCTGTGTGATATTGTACAGTAAGATATCTGTGACTGAACCAAACCAAAGTGATCAGAACACTCACAGGTCCCTTGGACTAAGTGGTTAATGGCATTAGGGACAATTAGAGTCATATTTTCTCTGTCGGCTCTTTCTATTCTGTTCTTTCTATTGGCTTTCTGTTCTTCTTTATGTGATGTGTGTGGCTTTAAACTTAAACCTTAGATGTCTTGGGAATAATAAATTATGTGAAAATGTGTGATTTTTCCTTTTTGGCTGATGTAGGTTTGTAAGAAATAAATTCATCTTGAAATCAAAATTTACCATTTTTTTTCCATTTGGTAATATTTGGTATTTGTGCACTTATTGTGAACAATTTATAAATGGACTTTGAAGAAAAACCTGAAAACAATCCCTGAAACCACTTTATTTTTCAAACTTTTTGATGCCACTAAATCTCAAATATTTTATTATTGCTAAAATATAAAAACTGTGATATATTTTTATGTATAAATATGTATTTTGATGTACTTTCATATATAATTATGTGTACTTTTTTTTTTTTTTTTGCCAAATTAGTCATCTGTCAATAAATAAAATAATTGTGATTAGTATCATGATTTTCAGTCTTTAAAAGCAGAGTGAAGCTGTATTAATTTTATTAATTTTATTGTATTTTTTTTTTTATTTAATAATTGTATTATTTATTATTTTTATATTTTATTATTTATTTAAAATTTTATATTGTTGTCATATTTGGTAAATTTTATCTTTCGTTTATTATTTTATTTTATTTTATTTTTACACCATTTTCCAAAGAGCCCATATTTGGTCATCATGTTTGTAAAACTGAAATTAGAATGAAATTGTTATGATTTAAAAATTGGGCAAAATATTAATATTTTAACTTCAACAACAAAACTAATAAAAATATTTATTATTGTTATCCTATTATTGCTAAAACATAAAAACAGCTCTATATTTTTATGTATAAATATGTATTTTTATGTACTGTCATATACATATATTGTTAAATTTCATCTTTCTTAAATTATATTTTTATTAGTTGTATTATTATTATTTTGTGTTATTATTATTATTATTTATTTATTTATTTATTTATTTATTTATTTATAGCCCATATTCAGCCATCATGTTTGTAAAACTCAAATTAGAATGAAATTGTAACTATTTAAAATTTGATAAAAATAAAAAATATATATATATATAATTATTTTAACACCAACAACCACAATAATAAATAAAAAAAAAACAATAATATTTCTATTATTATTATTATTATTATTATTATTATTATTGCCATTTTATAATATGATATAATAATTATTATTATTTACACTTTTTTCCCTATTTGGCCATGATGTTTGTAAAATGAAGTCTTAAATTATTCATTATTTTCAGCATTTTTTTATTTTCAATGTATACAATCAAATCCTGTTGAATATTTGTGTGTGTGTGTGTGTGTGTGTGTGTGTGTGTGTGTGTGCGTGTGTGTGTGTGTGTGTTGAATATCCTTTTCCACTCGGAAACCTGTCTCATTACTGAAGTCAAATGAGTTGTGAATTTCATTGACATCAAGAATATTAAGAACAGATGCAGTACAGTGTGCTGATATAAGCCATAATATTTAGTTTGACTCAAAGAATGGATAAATATGTTGAATTTCAGTGCAATGAGACAGATGCTGGTTTAATTTGTTTGTTGGACAGGCGTGATTGGTGTAGGAGCTGAAGTGTTGTATGATCATGTACAGTACACACACACACACTCGACTCACGGCTCAAATGACAGTGTCTGATCCTCTCCCTGGGTTTTGATTGCGCTTGATTGTTGGCTGCGTGTCTCTATTGATTTGTTTGGGTCTTGCAGGTTGGCGCTCGTGTCCCACACCTGATTTATTTGCGAATGAGATGAAACGAACCGGCCCCGTATACCTGCTCAAACACACGTTCCACAGTCCAACAGGGACATTAGACAGAATTGCACGGCTGTAACTCACAGCTGATTCTCATTAACATACGACCGCCCACATTTGCATATCACATATTCCTTATTAATTATTCAGCAGCCCTGATAAACGACAGCGCTGAATATGTCAGAATGCAGAAGTTAGGCAAACGTAAAGATTGTTTACTTACAGAAGTTTGTTCTTAGTGCACAAAAATGTGTTCCAGTTCACTAGGCAGTGGTCACTACTATTAACACACTCAGTAGGGAATTTCTGTAGGAGTCATTAAAAGTTCATTCTTAAAAAATTAAGAATGCAATGTCTTTAAATGTAAAAATGTAAAAAAACACTAAAAGAATGACCGACTCCTGGTGCTCTAATTCGGTGAAGGTAAAGTGGGAATTATCGAGTGCTCTGGATGGACTGAAAGTGGGGTAATCAAAAAGGCCACCAATATCAGGAGCACGCAGCACAGCGGATTATTACAACACAATTTATTTAATGGAGGGATAGGGATGCGCCGCTGATGGGACGATAAGAGACCGAGGGGAGGGATGGAGCCGCAGAGTGATTGAAATAATGCCAGCGCCGTGACCTAGGCTCACTTACGGAGAGGTTAGCGAGCGCGAAACACGTCAGCGCCGCTCGCCTGCTAATGCTCTTGAGTTTGAGGACTGTGTCCTTTGAAGTGCATTTGCGAGTGTTTTTCTTCAAGACTTTTGTGTTGAGGTGACTGTGTTGTTAATGTACTTTCTCATATACCAGCGTAATGCGGATAAACTGTTATTAATAAGTTGCTGTTTGATTAAACGCTGTGACTGTGTTGGTCTGTTTGTTTGAGTCTCTCTCTTACATGACAATGTGTGACTCAACCAGTTGTGTGAGTTGGGGGCGGGGCTAACTGCCTGTTCAGCCAATGACGGACAAGGGGCGGGGCTATGGGACAATCATTGTTTTGATGTTGTGAGTGCTGCTCAAATTAAACACTGCATGTTTTCAGAAATGGAAATTTGCCTGTGAGGTTCATGTGATGTGTAGATGTTCGTGTAATGCTAACTGATCAAACTTTTCCGAAAAATGACAATTAAAATTGGGAAAAATCCCATGAACTTACATTGACGGAATGTTCAAATGAGCCAAAACTATTCAAACTTCAACTGTAAAAACTCCCAGAATCCCTTGAGACTCAATCAACATTCCTTTCTATGTACTGTATTTCTAATCCACTTAAACTCATTTAAACTCATCTATCTATGCCTAGCAACTAAAATCATGCTAGTAACTTGCAAATAATGCTACAAACATGCTAGCAACATGCTAATCATGTTAGAAATATGCCAGCAATTTGTTAATCATGCTAGAAACATGCTAGCAGCATGCTAATTTGCTAATCATGTTAAAAACATGCTTGAAATATGCTAATCATGTTAGCAACTTGCAAATCATGTTAAAAGCATGCTAGCAACATGCTGGAAACAGACTAGCAACATGCTAGTAACTTTCTCAGCATGCTAGAAACTTGCTTGCAACATGCTAAACACAATACCAACATGCTAATCGTGCTAGAGTCATGCGAGCAACATGCTAGTAACTCACAAATGATGCTAACAACAGGCTAGTAACATGTTAATCATGATAAAATTATGCTAGCAATATGCTAATCATGCTAACAACATGCTAATAACATGTTAACCATGTTAGTAACAGGCTAACAACATTCTATCTATCTAGCTAGCTAGCTATAATGTTAGAAGCATTAATGCTAGAAATATGCTAGCAACATGCTAACTTGCTAATCACGTTAGAAACACGCTTGCAACATGCTAATCATGTTAGCAACTTGTTAATCTTGCTAGAAAACATACTAGCAACGTGCTAATCTTGTTAAAAGCATGCTAGCAACATGCTAATTATGCTGGACACAGACTTGCAGCATGCTAGTAACTTGTTCATGTTAGAGACATGCTAGCAAAATGCTAACTTGCTAATCATGCTAAAAACATGCTTGCAACATGCTAAACATACTAACAATATTCTAATCATGATAAAATCAGGTTAGCAACATGCTAGTGACATGTTAAACATGT
The DNA here is from genome assembly GCF_022985175.1 of Labeo rohita. Classification (NCBI taxonomy): domain Eukaryota; kingdom Metazoa; phylum Chordata; class Actinopteri; order Cypriniformes; family Cyprinidae; genus Labeo; species Labeo rohita. The sequence goes on along the minus strand of NC_066886.1, from coordinate 964,548 downwards.
TAGTAACAGGCTAGTAACATGTTGATCATGATAAAATTATGATAGCAACATGATAATCATACTAGAATCATGCTAACAACATGCTAGTAACATGTTAATCATGCTAGAAATATGCTAGCAACATGCTAACTTGCTAATCAACATGCAACATAGTAACATGTTAATCATGCTAGAAACATGCTAGCAACATGCTAACTATGCTGGACGCAGACTAGCAGCATGTTAGTAACTTGTTCATGCTAAAGACATGCTAGCAACATGCTAACTTGCTAATCATGCTAAAAATATGCTTGCAACATGCTAAACACTAACAATATGCTAATCATGATAAAATCAGGCTAGCAACATGCTAGTAACTCACAAATGATGCTAGCAACATGCTAGTGACATGCCAGTAACATGTTAATCATGCTAGTAACAGGCTAACAACATTTTATCTATCTATCTATCTATCTATCTATGCCTAACAACTAAAATCATGCTAGTAACTTGCAAATAATGCTACAAACATGCTAGAAATATGCTAATCATGCTAGAAATATGCCAACAACTTGTTAATCATGCTAGAAACATGCTAGCAACATGCTAACTTGCTAATCATGTTAAAAACATGCTTGAAACATGCTAATCATGTTATCAACTTGCAAATCATGTTAAAAGCATGCTAGCAACATGCTAATCATGCTGGAAACAGACTAGCAACATGCTAGTAACTTTCTCAGCATGCTAGAAACTTGCTTACAACATGCTAAACATAATAACAACATGCTAATCGTGCTAGAGTCATGCGAGCAACATGCTAGTAACTCACAAATGATGCTAAGAACAGGCTAGTAACATGCTAATCATGATAACATTATGCTAGCAACATGCTAATCATGCTAACATCATGCTAGTAACATGTTAATCATGTTAGTAACAGGCTAACAACATTCTATCTATCTAGCTAGCTAGCTAATGTTAGAAGCATTAATACTAGAAACATTGCAGCAACATGCTATTTTGCTAATCACGTTAGAAACACGCTTGAAACATGCTAATCATGTTAGCAACTTGTTAATCTTGCTAGAAAACATTCTAACAACATGCTAATCTTGTTAAAAGCATGCTAGCAACATGCTAATTATGCTGGACACAGACTAGCAGCGTGCTAGTAACTTGCTCATCATGCTAGAGACATGCTAGCAATATGCTAACTTGCTATTCATGCTAAAAACATGCTTGCAACATGCTAAACATACTAACAGTATTCTAATCATGATAGCAACATGCTAATCATGCTAGAATCATGCTAACAACATGCTAGTAACATGTTAATCATTCTAGTAACAGGCTAACAACATTTTATCTATCTATCTATCTATCTATCTATCTATCATCTATTTATCTATCTATCATCTATTTATCTATCTCTAATCTTTAAAACTACTTCAAACTGAAAACCTTCAAGCTTCTAGCTTTTAAAGCTTTTTAAACTTCCTGTTTTAGCTTTCTCAAGCCAACTTCAAAGTTTGTCTTGACAAACTTTTTTATTAATTCTTAATATATTTATTTTTGTAATACTACATGTATTTAATCTAACGTATTACAGTATCATTGTAGTGTAATATATGTACTGCATGTGTATGTATATAGAGAGAGAGAATAAGAGAGTAATTAGAATGTTTATATATTATAGCATTTGTCAATATTATGAATCAGCTTTTATTTTATATTTTAATTTTGAATTTTATTTTAGTTTAAGTTTTAGTAATGTTATCTGTTTTAAGAATTTCTGTTTGGCTTTTATATGTTTTTGTTTTAGTAATTTTAGTTCAACTTAAACTAATTTTATTTAATTTCATTTTTTAATTTAATTGCATTTATTTCATTTCTAATTTTCATTTTTTTTTTTATTATTATTTTAATTTTTTTTCAATGTAAGATTTATATTTTATTTTATTTCAGCCCCGTTTCACTGAATAAAAATGATTTTTAACAGTTTTATCTTTACTTTTACTTAACGACACTGGTGTGATGCTTCATGAGTTTGTGGCTATAACAGCTGTTAGTCTCCAAAGACACAGCGCTTGTGTTTTTCTTTTCAGTATGGGGTTGAACATGTTGTTTTTCATCTTTCTCTTCAAATCTAGTCCTACACAACACCAATTTACAGCCTCGGCGAGAGGAGACACAATATAGAAGGTGTCAGCATTTCTGAAAGAAGAAAACACCTTCAGGATCAGTTCCAATCTGTGACATGCTTCATTTCTTGCAGATAGACTCAACCGATTTTTATTGACCAAGCAGGATTGGCAGTAAACATTTTGTGGTCGTGTGTTTAAATTGAAAGGATTGACAGTCTCTTTCTCAAAATCTCTTTGCTCAAAAGCATCTGTTAGACAGATCAGAGTATGTTGCGTATTTAACTGACTTAATGAAGCATTACCTTGATTTAGTGGAATAAATTAACAAAAATGAAGTTAGTCATTTCAAACCTTATAAAGGTTTCTTTTTTTCCATACAATGAAAGCAGACAGCTTAGCCAAATGAAGCGTAAAACAGACGAAGAGGTGAACAGCATACTCTAAATGATGATAGAATTACGATTTCCTTTAAAAATCAAACGCATCCTTCAGGTTTCAGGCATCTTTATCCAGTTTTGACGTGTGCGAGGATCTTAAATAGGTTTTATTAAAGCGTCTATGTCATTTTCCTCAAAACCCCAGAGTAAAAAATCATCTGCGATTCAGTTCGGTTAATTCTCATGACAAACATTCATATGGAAATCACACGTGTCGATCATTTATTTGTCATTTGCAGTGTTTTGGAGACTGTTTGCTTAAAGGCTCAATAGAAAGATGATTGACGGCCGCTCTCAAAGTTCAGACGTGAGCAGATAAGACGGCTAAGCGGCGTCTCGCTCACTCACTCGCAGCCCGAATACCACACACTGTACTAAGAATAAAGTGTGTGTGTGTGTGTGTGTAGGTCATGTGGAAGGGTAAGTGCCTCTCTGATCGCTGTGTTGAGCTTGTTGCTGGATCTTCGGTGTATTTCAGTCTCGGTTAAGAGCCACGGATGACAAGACAGTAGCAAGATGGATCTGACACACATACGCAAACATACACACGTGTGTGTCTCGAGGGAAGACGTCATTTTCTTCACAGTCTGTGAGGACTAAAGGAATTTTTTTTATTTTTTGAGGAGTTGACGGTTGTCTCTGTGCGCCTGGAGGAAAAGTTCAGCCAAAAATGAAAATGTGCTGAAAATCTGTTCACCCTCAGGCCATCCAAGATGTAGATGAGTTTATTTCTTCATCAGATTTGAAGAAATGTCATGCTCACCAGTGGATGTGAATGGGTGCCGTCAGAATGACAGTCCAAACAGCTAATAAAAACATCACAATAATCCACAAGTAATCCACACCACTCCAGTCCATCAGTTAATGTCTTGAGAAGACAAAAGCTGCATGTTTGTAAGAAACATATCCATCCTTATAACGTTTTTCAAACTGCAAACCATTGCTTCCAGCCAAAATACAAGTCGAAAATCAATAATAAGGCTTCCTCTAGTAAAAAAGTCCATCTTTTGATCTCTCTCACATCAAAATCCAGCCAAATACTTGTTTGGACACACACTTATAAACAGTGCAGATTTCTCGCCTGATTCAGACCAGACCACTTTTTCACAGGAGGAAGCGTTGTTATGGATTATGCACTCGTATTTTGGTTAAAAATGTCTTAATGATGGATTTGTTTTAGCTTTTGGCTTCTCAAGATGTTAACTGATGAACTGGTGTGGATTACTTGTGGATTATTGATGTTTTTATCAGCTGTTTGGACTCTCATTCTGACGGCACCCATTCACTGCAGAGAATCCGTTGGTGAGCAAGTGATGCAATGCTACATTTCGCCAAATCTGATGAAGAAACAAACCCATCTACATCTTTGATGGCCTTAGGGTGAACACATTTCATTTTTTGGGTGAACTATTCCTTTAAGAATGATTGAGTATGATGAGAACAATGTGATTTCTTTGTCTTCTTGTAGGCCTGAAATATTCTCTGTTCTCTAAGGAATGCAAATGCAAGATTTAATATGCCGTTGTGCTTTAAAATGTGCAATGAATGCATTGCAATTTCCAGTTTTGCTTGAAGGACTTTTAGCATATAAATTCCATGCAGCAGATGGTATATTTCTTTACTTTTGCACTGTTTCTTTCCTCTTTTCCTTTTACACAACCACTCAGGTCTCTCTCTCTTTTCTCGGATCAGTTTGGCTGTAAGGGATCGAGCAGCTTTCATTCTGCTCTTTCCATTTGCTGATTACATCACCTGCTGCTGAGGGATAATGGTCTGCGTTCGAGCAGGAGGTGACGCGTGTTTTCACGAAATAGTGCTGGTATTATAGCCCGCACGTTGGTTACCTTCTCATTAGGTGATGGGAGACGGCTTCCACTTACAGTGTTCCTCTCTCTTTATCATACACACACAGAAATACCCTTGTTACCAGTTCACATTTGTCTCATTTAGAGATAAACTTTCTCAGATACACTTACTGGTGCTGTGGTTTTCCTCTTCGCTCTGTCTGTCTCACTCAGCGGCTGATATCTTTGATAGAAACATAAATACACTCACGCACAGATAACCACAGATCCTAAAAGAGACTGATAGCGAGAGGGAGTGATTAAACAAGTACCGGTGACTCTTCTCTAAAGATCGTACTCTGAGAATCATACTTTGTTCTTTAGTTATACAACGGCTGTAGTAAATGGTTATAAAAGACAGTTGAGGTCAAAAGTTTACATTCCCTTTTCAGAATCTGCAACATGTTAATGTAAATAAGAGGGGTCATACAAAATGCATGGTATTGTTTATTTAGTACTGACCTGAATAAGATATTTGACATAACAGATGTTTACATGTAATTCACAAGAGAAAGTAATAGTTGAATTTATAAAAATGCATCCCCTTGATTCTTAATACTGTGTTGTTACCTGAATGATCCACAGCTGTGTTGTTTTGTTTAGTGATAGTTGTTTATAAGTCCCTTGTTTGTTCTGAACAGTTAAACTGGCTGCTGTTCTTCAAAAAAATCCTTCAGGTCCCACAAATTCTTTGGTTTTCCAGCGTTTTTTGTGTATCTGAACCCTTTCCAACAATGACTGTATGATTTTGAGATCCCTCTTTTCACACTGAGGACAACTCCGGACTCGTATGCAACTATTACAGAAGGTTCAAACACTCACTGATGCTCCAGAATGAAAAACCATGCATTAAGAAATGGAGGGTGAAAACTTTTGAACTGAATAAAGATGTGTGCATTTGTCTTATTTTGCCTAAATATCATGTTTTTTTTCATTTAGTACTGCCCTTTGGAAGCTACAGAAGATACTTACATGTTTCCCAGAAGACAAAATAAGTTAGATTTACCCTGATCTTCAAATTCCAAAAGTTTTCACCCCTGCCTCTTAATGCATCTTTTTTCCTTCTGAAGCATCAGTGAACGTTTGAATCTTCTGTAATAGTTGCATATGAGTCCCTCAGTTGTCCTCAGTGTGAAAAGATGGATCTCAAAATCATACAGTCATTGATGGAAAGGGTTCAAATACATACAAATGCTGGAAAAAGGGACTCATGAACAACTGTAACTAAACAAAAACACACAGCTGTGGATCGTTCAGGTAACAACACAGTATTAAGAATCAAGAGGATGTAAACTTTTGAACGAGGTCATTTTTATAGATTGTGGACTATATGTAAACATGGTTATGTGAAATATCTTATTCAGGTCAGTACTAAATATAAAATAACATGTATTTTGTATGAGCCATCTTATTTTGGTAAAATAATTAAAATTTGGCAGATTTTGAAAGGGGGATGTAAACTTTTGACCTCAACTGTAGAGACTTCACAGAGCAAATATGTATACTTTATGTCTATATACATTAGTTGTAATGACTATTTATGGTCATTTATGCTGTTTTCATGCTGATTTGGTACCCTTTTAAAATTAAAACAATATGAGGAAGAATAAATGACCTCATCTTTCACTGTTCCTTTAAAATCATCCTTTCTTGTTAATATGCAGCGTTTTCCATAGATCGTTTGTAAGCAAGTCCTCAAATTCCATCATGTGTTTGTGTGCATGTTTTATGACAGTGGTGAGTTCTTCTGAAGTGTGTACTTGCTTCCTCAGTGGGGTTAAGTGTATCGCTGAGAACATTAGCTGTCCGCTGACAGACGACTATCTGTGCTCTCAGTTGTTCTGTTTATCTGCTGAAGTGGGTTTAAACAGTGTATGATGTCCTGCGCTCCCCTGTGCTGATGGAGAGAAGGAGACTGATAGAAGAAAGGAATCCAGCAAACAAGTCATCTCACATCCCATTTCCATGTTTGCAAATTGTTTGTGATCCGAAACATTTGCTTTTGTGCCGTCGTGAATTGGACAAATTCTCATGCTTTTTCTTACCCTCATTCAAATGCATGAAAAAAGTAAAATGCATGTTCTTAAAGGTGCAGCAGCAAAAATGCCTCATTTAATTTTAATGCAATGATGATATAGTGCATATCGAGATTAAAATTCCAGTATTGTGACAACACTAACACACACACGGAGACGCACAGATGTGGCCAAACTATTCAGGGTCTCCTATAAGAATTGAATCTCAGTGAGTTGGACAGGGTGCAAGAGAAAAGACTAATTCAGAGCGGCACGTTATACTGCAGCTGTCTGATACAACATGATCTAACATCCGCTCTCTCTCTCTTTAATGTGTCATGAGTGTGTGTGTGCGTGTGTGTGGCCAGATGGCGCATCCCCACTTCTGAGAGGGATTCTTCGAACAAACAACAAACTTGTGAGCCAACAAGCACCTCAAAAACAAACAGCCGCCTCACAAACAAGCACACAGCGAGAGCAAGAAAATGCATTATTCAGAAGGAGCTGCTTATAATTCATGTTCATAAATGAGCTGCTTCACTCGCGCCATCAGAGACTAAAACAACACCACCTGAGAACTGCATTGCAACCTCTGTGAGTGGTGCCGTTCCCACATGTGGGTGTTTCCCAGGGTATTGCTATATGTTAGGATGTCATAAGTGGTTTTAAAGCATTGCTGTGTGGTTGGCAGGGCGTTAAGGGTGGCTGAAGAAATTAATATATAAATATTAAATGATTTGTAAATGTTTCTTTAGCATTAGTATCATGCAGCATCTTTAAATTGTCTTTGTGTCATGCATAACAGCACATAATTGTGGTCAAATCAATGTAATGCACAGTGACTGTTGTGAACATGCTCTCTATAACAGCAGATAAAACAACACGCTCTCTCACGTATACATTCATTCATTCTACCCCCCTCGTGCAGCCGTGACTCCTGCGTGTTTTTCCATGATGACAGCCAGCTGGAGAGAGAGAGAGAGAGTGTGTGTGTGTGTGTGTGTGTGTGTGTGTGTGTGTGCAAGAGAGAGAGAGAAAGAGAGAGAGAGGCTTATCTTGTAGCTGGAGGCACTCAAAAGGTGAAAACATGTCATGGACGTCCTCTTAGGGAAACAGGACTCTCTCTCTCTCTGTAGTGGATGAGGGAAATGTCATGGAGGAGCATCTCAGGTGTGTGTGTGTGGACATTTCTTCTTTTCTCTTTCTGTTAATGGATATTCTGTCCATCCATCTGCTGTTCTGTCCTTCTTCACATTTTAAACGGCTTTTTCCAAAGATAAACAGGTGAATCTCAGAGAAACACATCCGTATCATATTTTACCTCACAAAATAAAAATGCATCATGTGCATAAATAAAATGAAGCATATTTTTATTTTATTTTATTTATTTTTATTTTTTTTTTTTTGCCTTGTGACTTTCTCTTCACAACAATTATTTTCTGTTTTTTTTTTTTTTTTTTTTTTTGTGTACCAGTTTGAGATCAGTAAGATTTTTATGTTTTTAAAAGACGACTCTTATGCTCACAGAGGCTGCATTTATTAAATCAAAAATATGATAAATACAGTAAAAATTGTGAAATATTATTATAATTTAAAAAAGCTGTTTTCCATGTAAATCTCTGTTAAATTGTAATTTTTTTTTCTATGATCAAATCTGAATTTTCAGCATCATTACTCCAGTCTTCAGTGTCACATGATCCTTCAGAAATCATTATAATATGCTGATTTGCTTCTCAAGAAACATTTCTGATGTTCGCAATATTGAAAACAGTTGTTCTGCAAAATAAATGTGGAAATCATGATGAATTGTATTTTTTTAGGATTCACAGATGAATAGAAAGTTCAAAAGAACAACATTTATTAGAAACAGAAATCTTTTGGAATATTATAAATGTCTTTACTGATCAATTTAATGCATACTTGATGAATAAAAGTGTTAATTTCTTGAAAAAAATACCTGCCCTAAGCTTTTGAACAGTAGTATATATATATTTTCAATGAACTTAACTAGTTTTGTTCTGTATTACAGTACATGGATAAATGTGTTTAATTGGAAAAGTAGGCTTCATGTTCTTTGAAGGAGTGTGTAATTTATAAATGTTAAAATAAAATTTGATTGCAGAAATTCAGTCATTTGTTGGCTAATTCCATCTAAAAGTACTTGGTACTTTCAAAATAACATTGATCTGTTTCGGAGACCTGTTTGAAAACATTTTTTCAATTTTGTTTGGTGCCGCTAGTGGCAAAAACTTTACAGTACAAACTTTACCTTTAAAAACTATCATTTCTTATTTCTTTCCTTTTGATTTTGTTGAAATTCGGGCTTGTTCTTGACAGGTTTGTGAGACTCGCTCGATCCCTCTGTGTGTCTTTGTCTCTGTTCCTCCTGTCGTATGTTGTCTTCCCTCTCTTGTTTTCTTCTTCTCTCTGGATGTGTGGGGAATTCATAGTCTAACGTCAGAGAAACGCCGTGTGCCGCGAGAGAGAGCGAAACCACTGTAAATACTGGATGGAGTCTATTTCTGTCTCGGAACATGAGATTGACTGTTAAATGCACACACGTACACAAATGCACACACACACTTGCTGTTTTTAGAGCGGCTTTTCTCCATGTTGGGGTTTCTATCCATAATAAAACAGGCCAGATTTCTGCCTGGTTAAGGTAGAATGTTCTCCATCACAACTTTCACATACATGCACAAAACATCTGCTAGATGAACACAAACACCTCTAGTAAACTTGACAAGAATTACATTAGTAACTCATAAACAGAAGATTATTCAGTCTTAAATAGAAGATCCATCTCAAAAAGATGATTTAGAGAATTCATGTAAGAACTTTGCATTTATGTTATGATAAGTTATAAAACAAATTTATTTGTATCTTTTCCAGTCTGGTGTTGGTTATATATGACCCTGGACCACAAAACCAGTCTTAAGTTTTGTGGTCATATTGCATATTGCAATGCATATTACTTAATTTTCGATAAGTAATATGCATTGCTAAGAACTTAAGATGCACAACTTTAAAGGTGATTTTCTCAATATTTTGCATCCTCAGATTCCAGATGTTCAAATATTGAATGTTAGAAATGTTATATCTTAACAAACCATACATCAATGGAAAGCTCATTTATTAGGCTTTCAAAAAGATGTCAAAAAAAATGTTTTGAAAATTTTGTTGTGGTCCAGTGTCACATATAAAAGTGTTGTTTTGGTATTATTATTTATTTATTTATTTTTATTTAATTTTTGTATTTTTAATTTTTTAGTTTTTATTTTTAGTGCTTTTTATATTTATATTTATATTTAGCTGGAATGAATTTTAGCAGTTATAGTATAGTATGTAAACTTATTTAGTTGCCAGTGCAACATTTCTAATTCATTTTTCACGTAAGTATACGTTTTAATACAATAAATATTTATTTTATTTTATTAGCTTTATTAAAAACAAATTTAGTTAACAATTGCAACTCTTTTATACTGTGAGTGCAATAACAGAAATTATATTTTTCTTCATGAGATGAAAGTTTTGCAATTCTGACTTTTTTCTCAGATTTGCAAAATGTAAATACATAATTGCAAGGTATAAAGTCATAATTTTAAGGGAAAAAAATCATAATTGCCAGATGTAAACTCAGAATTTAGACTACTTAAGAGTTTTCATTTCTTAATTCTGAATTTATATCTCACAGTTCTGACTTTTTCCCTTAGAATTCTGAGTTCTCACATTTAAAAAAACAAAGGTAATTGCAACTTTTTATCTCACAGTTCTCGCAATTGTGAGTTTATATCTCACATTCCAGGCTTTTATTCTCAGACTTGCAAGTCACAGTTACTTTATTGGTTTTTATTTTGTGGTGGAAACATGCTTTCATAGTGACAGACGGCTGAAATCATGTATGACACCTTTAACAAGAAAAACGCTTATCACAGGATCAAATAACAGTGACCTTATCAACTTTATAGCTGCTCTGCTACTTGTAAAAGCCTAGATTTCAAACGTTTGCTCTTCGGAAACTTTCTCAGGTCTAGATACCTAGTTAAATCGTCACCATGACCATGGCGAATGTGGGTTGCATATTAGTTGGTGTGTGTGTGCTAGGGAATACTGAGGTTGAAGAACAAATGTTGTGATGTGCGTTTGGTTCTCCTGGGTTTTAAACCTCAGCTGAAGCGAACAGTGTCAGAAACGTCACACTAAATATAACACACACCCTGACAGCGATCCGAATCGCCGGATTCCCTCGCTACTTTGAAGAATTCCAATTACTGTCAGTGTTTTCCTTGTGTGTGTGTTGTAATCCATCCTCATCACAGCTCAGGAATCACAGACAGTTGTGTGTAAGTGTAATTTCCACTATAATTAGTGTTTATTCAGGACGCAGTGATTCGTCCGCAAATAGCAAAATGTTCCTGTTAAAAGAAACAACGAATAAATAATAATGACTGGTGGCTGTTTGAATTCAGTGGAAAATCTCCACAAGTACCAGAAAATTGAACCGCTTTCGTTTACTTTGCCCGGCCTGCTTTAAATTGGCTTTCACACCGGCTATGGATTTTTATGGGCTTCCTAAACTTGGGTGGGTAAATCAACCAGAACCAGACGAGCCGTTCACAACACTGACCTTCTCTCTCTATGCAATCTATAGAGCGGCGAGGATATATCACCCAACAACAGAGCCAATCTAGATTCAATTACCAACTGGGCCAAGAGTGCAATTTATAACTAAACACACACACATGCACGTGGATGCTCCTGAGGATGGGAGAGGTCGCGCTGCATGCATTAAACTCCAGTGTTTACCATGGAGATCGGTGAGGAATTCAGCGTCATGACTTTCCGAACATAATTCATAGCTGAAATCTCAAGTGCATCCCGCTTACGATTCATAAGCTGAATCCTCAGCGAACAGAATTTGAATTTATTTCATTTGAATTTCCTTAGTCACAAAGGTGTGTGCATGCATTTGCATTCAGAATAATTATGATTCATGCTCTCATGTGCGATGTTTAATGTGATTTATGTGAGCTTGTGAAAAATCTGGATATGAATTTTGTGCTGCGGATTCTGTATGAGCGACGCACTTTTTGGCAGGTTTTTTTAATCTGCTTCTAAGAATGTCTTTTACTGATTTTGGAAGAGCAGTCCTGGTCCTAGTGCTGTTCTTCCTTTTATATTTGTCTTGTTTTTTTTAGTACAAATCTCTAAACATTCTTAAATCAAGAAACTTATTTGAAATGCAAAATAGAGATTATAAGTTTTGTTCTATGAGAAGTTTATCAAAATGAAATGAGGTTGAGGCTTAAAACAAGACCAAATATTTGCCAGTGGGGTCAGAAAAATAAACTTGTTTTCCCTTTGAGTTAATTAGATTTTTCTGAACCCACTGGCAAATATTTGGTCTTGTTTTATGCCTAAACCTCATGTCATAAGTGACCCAGGACCACAAAATCAGTCATAAGGGTAAATATTTTAAAACTGAGATTTATACATCATCTGAAAGCTGAATAAGCCTTCCACCGATGTATGGTTTGTTTATGGTTAGGACAATATTTGGCTTAAAATCAAATGTTTGAAAATCTGTAATCTGAGGGTGCAACAAAAAATCAAAATATTGAGAAAATCACCTTTAATGTTGTCCAAATGAAGTTCTTAGCAATGCATATTACTAATCAAAAAATAATTTTTAATATATTTACGGTAGGAAATTTACAAAATGTCTTCATGGAACATGATCTTTACTGATGATTTTTATGATTTTTGACATATTCATTTTTGAGTAAACAATCCCTTTAAATGGCAGTGCTGTTGCTTCTGTATGTATCACTGCAGATCACTTCAAATGTAACAAATGTTACAGGGTGTCTGGATAATTGTTACAATGTAGCAGTGTGGGTGGAATATTGCGATTCAGTTGTTACATTTAAAATGTAAATGTTACTTTTTGAGTCCAACTGAGATTTATACGTCTAAAAGCTGAATAAATAAGCTTTCCATTGATGTGTGGTTTGTTAAAACAATATTTGGCCAAGATATGACTATTTGAAAATCTGGAATCTGAGGGTGCAAAAAAAATCTAAATATTGAGAAAACTGTCCAAATGAAGTTCTTAGCAACGCATATTACTAATCAAAAATTATATTGTAATATATCAACAGTAGGAAATTTACTAAATTTCTTCATGGAACATGATCTTTACTTAATATCCTAATGATTTTTGGCTTTAAAAAAATCGATAATTTTGACCCATACAATGTATTGTTGGCTATTGCTATAAATATACCCGTGCTACTTAAGACTGGTTTTGTGGTCCAGGGTTACATTTGTCATTTTGCATTTCGAATGAATGCATCTTGATTTAAGAATGTTTAGATATTTACTCTGGAAAACAAGACTAAAATACAGAGTGAAATCTAACTAACCAGGTCAAGATGGTGTTGTTGTGTGTAAACCATATTGAACAATGCTAAAACCAGCATGAAAGCATCCAAAACATACTTTATACTGGTAACAAGAAATAAAATCTTCTTAACTGATCATAATCTGTTCTTAACCCGGTCACCAGATAAATCGGCTTAGCTGACCTAGGCATTTTTTTTTCCCACAGTACTTTATTTTATACTTATACTCTGTGATGCATGTTTGTAATTAAGTGACCACATGCTTGTGTGTTTTATGTCCAGAATAAGCTGCGAGTCACTAAAATGACGTGCCTTTGAGCTAGTTGAAGTAGAGAACACCACTGGTGTTGGTTAAAGGAGTAGTTCACCCAAAAATGAAAATTTGCTGAAATTGTGCTCACCGTCAGGCCATCCAAGATGAGTTTGTTTCTTTATCGGATTATGAGAAATGTGTCATTCCATCACTTGCTCACCAATGGATTCTCTGCAGTGAATGGGTGCCGTCAGAATGAGACTCCAAACAGCTGATAGAAACATCACAATAATCCACAAGTAATCCACACCACTCCAGTCCATCAGTTAATGTCTTGAGAAGACAAAAGCTGAAACAAGTCCATCATTAAGACATTTTTAACTAAAATAAATCCCATAATCCATAATAACGCCTCCTCCAGTGAAAAAGTGGTCTGGTCTGAATCAGGAGAGAAATCTACACAGATCAAGCACCGTTTACTAGCCAAAACAGCTCTGGATTTTGATGTGAGAAACAACAGGGGATGGACTTTTTCACTGGAGGAAGTTTTGGCTTCTTAAGACGTTAACTGATGGACTAGAGTGGTGTGGATCACTAGTGAATGTTTTTATCAGATGTTTGAACTTTCATTCTGACGGCACCTATTCACTGCAGAGGGTCCATTGGTGAGGCAGTGATGGAATGACACATTTCTCCAAATCTGATGAAGAAACAAACTCATCTACATCTTGGATGGCCTGAGGCTGAGCACATATTCATTTTTGAGTGAACGATCCCTTTAAATGGCAGCGCTGTTGGTTTCAGTATGTATCACTGCAGATCACTTTAAATGTAGCAAATTTTAAAGCGTGTCTGGTTAACTGTTACAATGTAGCACTGTGGGTGGAATGTTGCGATTCAGCTGTTACATTTAAAATTTAAATGTTACATTTTGAATTCCAACATGCCTGACTGACAGTTTCAGTGTTCTGTAGGAGAAATCTTTTTATTTTAATTTAGTATTATTATCATTTATAAAAGGGCTTAGTTTGTATTTTCCACAGCACTATTTGAACCCACTTAACTGTGTTTTTGTTATTTATAAAACATAATGATATCATTTATTCCTTCTGTCTCTGGTTATTTCGTGGGAAAGCGTCATGTTAATACACTAGAAATTAAACCTGAGGTTTCAAGTCACTGAAATACACTTTAACGCTTTCTTCAGGACAATAATGAAGACACATTGCTTGGACTGGGAGACAGATCAATCAGAGAATGTCACATTTTGCACATTTAAAGCTAATTCTCATTTTTAGGTGAAGAAAACACCTAGACATGAAACATGAAAAGTAATGACTTGTCGCTGTAATTCTCCTCCAGGTTTTACTGGGATCTCACCATGCTGCTCCTGATGGTGGGAAATCTCATCATCATTCCCGTGGGCATCACCTTCTTCAAGGACGAGCACACGCCGCCGTGGATCGTCTTCAACGTGGTTTCCGACACCTTCTTCCTCATGGACCTGGTGCTGAACTTCCGTACGGGAATCGTGAAGGAGGACAACGCGGAGATCATTCTGGACCCTCAGCAGATCAAGATCAAATATCTGCGCTCGTGGTTCGTGGTGGACTTCATCTCCTCCATCCCCGTGGACTACATCTTCCTCATCGTGGAGACGCGCATCGATTCGGATTTCTACAAGACGGCGCGCGCTCTGCGGATCGTACGCTTCACCAAGATCCTCAGTCTCCTTCGGCTGCTGAGGCTCTCCCGTCTCATACGCTACATTCATCAATGGGAGGAGGTGAGAGGATGGTTTTTATTGTTTTTTAACCGCATTCAACTCTCATAACCGCTGGTATGTGATGATAATGTGATCCAGGGGGATTTTCACATCTCTGCCTAGAGGGAAATATTATCGCTGTTTCAGAGCGAAGAGATTCAGTGGAGTTGTCAGTTATGTATCACTTAAAGGAGTAATTCTGTTTCTTTGTTTTTATTTACTCACCCTTGGCACATCAGAATGCAGGCTGCAAGTTTGACATTAATCACTACATTTACATGCACATCAAATGCATCATGAAAAATTTATATTCCATTGCAGCTATATTCCAAAATGTGATGTTTATATGCGTACAGTCATCGGAGTATTTCTGTACACATAGCTGTTGTACTGTAAGTATGCAGCCTACACATTCCCTGCTGTTCTTTTCCAGGACATTTGAGATGTTCAAACTCTATTTAATTAGAAATCAAATGCTTCTGATCTTCAAAAATACCAGATAACACCACCATGAAAATTAATAATATAATATAATATAATATAATATAATATAATATAATATAATATAATATAATATAATATACATTTCTTTGAATTATTCTAAATACCTAACCTAACCTAACCTTAAAAAATGCCAGACAACGGCGCCAAAACATTAATAATAATATTACTCCTACTACTACTACTAATAATAATAATTATTATTATTATTATTATTATGTACATTTCTTTTAATAGACCTGATTCTAAAAACCTTCTGACCTTTAAAAATGCCAGACAACACCACCGCAAAATTAATAATAATAATAATAATAATTATTATTATTATTAATGTACGTTTCTTTTTTATAATTCTAAAAAAACTTCTGACCTTAAAAAATGGCAGACAGCACTGCCACAAAAGTATTATTATTATTATTATTATTAATTTGTATTATTATTATTATTATTATCATCATCATCATCATCATAAATTAGGACTTAAACACTTCTGACCTTCAAAAATGCCAGGCCACACATACACAAAATTAAATAATAATAACAGCAACAACAACAACAATAATAATAATAATTATAATAATAATAAAAAAATATATATTATAGTAATAATAATAATTAGAAAATTTCTGACCTTCAAAAATGCCAAATGGCACAGCCATAATAATAAGTAATAACATATAACATATTGATAACATATTAACAACAATAATATTAACAATAATAATAATAATAATAATAATAGTTGTTGTTGTTACTATTATTATTATTATTATTATTACATTTATTTTAATAATTCTAAAAAAACTCTAAAAACATGCCGGATAACACTCCCATAAAATAATTAATAAAGGTAATTATAATATAATATAATATAATATAATATAATATAATATATAATATAATATAATAATTATTATTATTGTTCATGTGCATTTCTTTTAATAACTCCATAATAACTTTTAATATTGATGCACATGTAAACCTAGTCAACACCTGGTCATGCTTTTGCAGAGGGAAAAATATGAGTATGGTGATTATGATAAATGGCTTTATTTTGGGTGAAATATCTTGTTTTCTTCATATTGAGATCTCTGATGTTTGACGGCAGCCGTTTGATTTGGAACCCTGGTAAATATGAGCATAGTTTGAGTCATTTGAGAGACTCGCTGTCTCTGTTGTCTTGCAGAAGTGGTTGAGATACTGAATCGATCTGATTTGTGCTTTTAGAAGACGTCACTGAATCCATTTAGTTCTCTGTTTGCAGAAATCACAGGCTGGATGCAGCATATGTTTCGAGACTCTCATTTCCAGCCAGTCTGGGAGCTTTGGCAGAAATCGAAGTGTTGAGTCTTACACGTATCAATTAATGAATATTTCAAAGTAGAGTGCTAACATTAGGCTGTAATTTTCTCGGGTCCTCTTGAGGACGGCTTTGGATGGTGATTAAAGCGATGATTAGAAGCGTTCGTCTCTCGGCATCAGCGGTGAACGGGTGAACGGGGTCTCGGAGGTGCGCGGTGAGAAGTGAATCCGGCGAACGCAGCTGCTGCCTCATTTAGTCGAGGTGCGTTCGCTCTCACGACAGCATGTCACGCGCTCTTCCACAGCAGCACGCCGCAAATCAACCGGCTCCTATTAGAGACGTGCAAAACATGTCAGAAACAAGAGATACTTATTATTTTACCTTGATTTCAACTGCATAAAAAGGCTTCTGCACCCTGTTTGTGCAGTCAGAGGAACACAGCAGGAACTAATTAAGCTGGAGAACTAGTTAGTCGCTGACTGACGAGCAGGAGCAGATGAGATGACGAGCGGCTTAATATGTGACAGAAAGCGAGCAGACCTCGATGGGCGGAAATGAAGGCCATTGCATCAAAGTGTCATTTTTACAGGAGTCATTCCTGATCTTATATGAGTTTAATGGTGTCGTAACTGTCATGAATGTGATTATGATTTGATGTAGAACAGCTATTTTTACCACCGAATGTTTAAGAGTAAAAAAGAGTCAGTATGATTTTTCCTGAAAGGCAGTAGCAATTTGATTGATTGGGGATGCATTAAATTAATCTAAAGTGACAGTAAAGACATTTATAATGTTACAGAAGATTTCTGTTTCTAATAAATGCTGTTCATCTTTCAATCCTGAAAAATAATGTATCACTGTTTCCACAAAAATATTGTGCAGCACGACTGTTTTCAACATTGATAATAATTAGAAATTTTTGTTGAGCAGCAAATCAGCATATTAGAATGATTTCTGAAGGATCATGTGACACTGAAGACTGGAGTAATGATGCTGAAAATTCAGCTTTGATCACAGAAATAAACTACATTTGAACACATATTCACATAGAAAATGGCTATTTTAATTTGCAATAATATTTCACATTTTTACTGTATTTTTGATCAAATAAATGCAGCTTTGTTAAGCAAAAGTGTAACCAAAATGTAACCAACCCCCAAGTTTTTAATGATGGTGTAATGTAATTATAGAAATATATTAAATAAATTATATAATTCAGCTAGTAACATGATAATATAATATAATATAATATAATATAATATAATATAATATAATATAATATAATAATATAAATGTATAATATAATATACTTTTCCTTTAATAATTCTAAAATATATGTATACACAATTTAATTGCAAGTCAACACCACCACAATCTTTAAATAAATAAATAAATAAATTATTTAATTTAAAAAATATTTTTTTATATAAAAAATATTTGTATTAAAATTATTTAATTTAATAATAAATATGTAACTAAATATTTAATATTAAATTATTATTATTATTATTATTATTATTATCTTTTTAATTATGGTGTAATGTAATTATAAAAATATATAAAATTAATTATATAATTCAGCTAATGGCATGCTCTTGTAAAAAAAAAAAAAAACTTACACTAAACTTTTAAAGCATTCAGATTTAGTTTCTTTCTGTATTTTTGTATACATATCCTTTGCCGTCTTTACATTTATTATTTCTATTCTTTATCATTACTTTTGTGTAATTGCATGTTAATCATATGAAAGAAAATTTGATACATGTCCAGTGTGCATATAGCATACTATTTATTTATTTATTTATTTATTTATTTTTAATGTATGTTTTTTAAATAGTAGGTGATATGCCATTTTAAACAGATTTTTAAAAATTATTTTAATGTATTTATTTTTAATTTATTTAAGATTAATTAATTTTAAATAGTTTTGTGTATTTATTATTTATACAGTACTAAGACTGACAGCAGACTGGCATTAACCACGCTAACCTGTTTTTAAACCATTCGATTTCACTGTTTCAACTAGTCTACACAAAAATTGCTAACAATATTAGAATGTTATGCATTGACTAAGTTTAGATTTTTTTAATTGACACAAAGCAAAGCTATCTCTTTGATGCTGATCATCTCACAATCAAATACATCTCCTGAATGTTCATATTAGCTAAACTAAACTAAAAGTTTGGAAGATGCTGATGGTAACATCTCCTGTGAGTGAATCCAGTTAGTCAGCATGTTATTAAATCAAATGAAGGCTTAATGAGTGACTCCTGCGATCAGCAGATGCTCTCACCGACACGGCCGTCCAAACAAACCTCGCTTTCAGCATCCAGGGGCCTTTCTGGGCCATCGCTGGGAGTTTTAATGGAATGGATGTTTTTAAGAGCCGAAGCAGCCCCTCTCGGCCCGTATTACGCTAACGACGCTCTCTCTGCGTGACGCGAACACCTCGGAGCGCTTCTCAATGACCAGAGTTTGCGCGAGGGATCGTTTCGAAGGCGTTCGCGGAGCTTCGGTAGCCGCACCATCTGTGTTTGTTTATTGAGCGAAGGCAGGGAGTCCGTCTCTATTACCATGTGCATCTGGGATCGTTCTGATTTATGGCTCGTGTCGCCGCGATTGGATGTTCGGGATGGAGAGCGTGATGTTCGATATGGCGCAGAGTTCTCTGAGGTTCTTCAAAAACACAAATATAGTCATTCTAGGCTGGTTTGGAGTCACGCCTGACACGCAGGCTGAGATCAAGTCTGCAGGAGGAGGTAGAAACGGGGTTTAACAGCGTATTAAGGGATGTAAGACGGTTTGGCAGCATAAAAGGCGAATGTGCAAATGCGACTTGTGTAGTATAAATATGAGCACAGCAGGCGGGCTCCAAAACCGTGTAAATAAACAATCAAACACCCTCATCGCTGCAATACTACTCATTCATTTCCTCTAGGATTTAGTTTGTGTACTGTACACAATCTGAAAAATTAATATGCGTGTGAACAATTACATGTGCACTATACAGTAACTGTATCACCACCATAATGATTTTCAGAGACTCCATTCTTGAAAATCTGGATAGTACGCATCAGCATTTCAAAGAGTAGAGAGCTACATTATGACCTCATTATATGTGTTTAATTGCATGTTAATCAGTCAAGAAAAACATGTTTGTGGTTGCAAGAAAAATTATATATCTGCCTGGTATGCATACAACGTGCTATTTGTTTAATGTTACATTTACATATTTAAATGTATTTTTTAATAGTAGGTGATGTGTCATTCTAAATATAAACATTTAAAATAATTTATTTTAATTTATTTATTAAAAAATTTTTGAACGTTTATTTTATTTTATTCTTAATTTTTTAAATACCGGTTGTAAGGTGTTGTGCTATTCTAAACACAAACATGTAAATTATTTCTGATTTATTTTAATTAATTAATTTAAATACATTTATTTTATATATTTATTTTTAATTTTTTCAAATAGTAGGTTATGCACCATTCTAACCATAAACATTTTAATTATTTTGTTTTAATTTATTTGTTTTGATTTATTGGTTTTAATTCATTTTGTTTATTTATTTGTTCATTTATTTTAATTCATTTTTAAAAAAATTCATACAGTAGGATTTGCCATTTTAAATGTAAACTTTTTATTTTATTTTATAATTTTTTTTTTATTATAATTATTTGTTTTTATGTTATTATTGGTTTTAATTAATGTAACAAAAAATCATATAGTAGGTTGTGCCATTCAAAACATTTTATGTATTTAATTTTTTTTTACTTATTTTATTTTTTTATTGGTTTTAATTAATTTTTTATTAAGTTTATTTATTTATTTTAATTCTTTTTTTTTTTTTCATTTTTTCAGTAGGTTCTAAATATAAACACTTTCATTTATTTTAATTAATTTTATTTTAACATATTTAATTTTTTTATTTTATTTTATTTCAACATATTTACATTTTTTATTTTATTTTATTTTGTTTTGTTTTATTGGTCGTAATTAACGTTATTTGTTTATTTATTTTCATTCATTTTAATTGTTCATATAGTCGGTTGTGGCATTCTAAACATAAACATATATTTTAAATTATTTTGACTTATTTGATTTTTTTTAGATTTAATTTAAAATTATTTTATTTTGTTTTGTTTTATTTAATTTTATTGTTTTTAATTAATTTTATTTGTTTATTTATTAAAATTATTTTTTTCATATAGTAGGTTAAGCCCATTCTAAATGTAATTTTATTATTTAATTATTTTTATTTAATTAAATTAAATTTTATTTAAATTTTTATGTTTAATAGTAGTTTATGAATATTATTTTTGTTATTATTTTTATCCTTTTTTTTTTTTGTTAAGGCTTAGATTGTACGTAACTTTGACCGGATGTTAGCTTTGTTTAGGTCTGCAGGCTTTGCGAAACACTTGATTTAAAGCTTTGAGGATGAAATCTGCCCTTCTGTGTGATGATTTAGCACACAGCATGACAGTATTTCTCAGAGAAAGCTCCTTCATCAGTGATTACTGCTGTCTGATCTTTCATTCACTGTGCTGGAGTTTTCTCTTTCACTGTGGCTCAATTTTACAATATAAAGACCTCCAAGAGTATTTTCTTTCCGCGTTTTCAACAGCGTTCGGTCCATTTTTCCATTGCAAATGCTGTTGAAAAATAAGTAAACATTGTGCTGTGTTTTGAAAACGTCTGCTGCTGTTTCCTTTGGTAATTCTAAGATTTTCTTTGATTCTTCACTCATTCATTGATTCATTTTTTCCATCATCCACATGCTGAAACCAGCAGGTTTTGGTTCAATCTGCTAGATTAGAGTCCTTCTGTTTGTTTCTCTGTGTCTCTCTCCATTCTCATCAGCTTCATCAATCAGCGTTGAGATGATCGCTCGCCATATGAAGCTCTCATCGTTAACGCGTCTCGTGTCAATTAGAGTCGGAGCGGCCGAGCGGCCATCGCTCAGTGTGGGAGAGAGAGACGGTCAAACAGCCCCTGTAGTTTTGGTGATTCATACATTCGTAGATTCGTCCCTCGCCGTTCAGGCAAGACACGTTAGTCTTCATTCCCCTGATTCACAATAATGACTTTATAATAAGCCCATATTAGAGAGGATTTCCACAATCTACCCAGAGCACTTCTCATTTTAATTGCGCTGCAGTCTGTTTCCATTTCACCACACTAATTTATTAGAGTCCAAGCGCGTAGAAAGACAAGAGAGAGAGCAAACAGTGCTTCGGCTGTCTTCAAAACCCTGGTGAGCTGCCTACCTATATAAATATATATGTATGTGTGTGTGTTTGTGTGTGTCCATAAGCAACATTTGGATAAATGGTGCCATAATTTGATGTTTTAATGTATTATGTATTCATGCCACCCACAAGAAATAATGAAGTTTCAGGAAGAGAGAATAGATCTAGTCATTTTTTGGTAGAATTAGATTGTTATTCATTATTAATATCAATATACATAATATTAACAATAATAATATTAATAGTATTAATAATACTACTTTATCATATTTACATAATAATAATAATAACAAAGTAAAAAATAAAGTAAAATAAAATAAATAATTACAATTAATACAATTATTATTATTATTATTATTATCATTAATATCAATATCCATAATATTAACAATAATAATGTGAATAATATTAATAATAATATTTTATAATATTTACATAATAATAATAATAATAACAAAGTAAAAAATAAAGTAAAATAAAATAATTAAAATAATTACAATTATCATTATTATTGTTATTATTGTTATTATTATTATTATTAATACTAATACTACTACTACTAATAGTAATATAATTAATATCAATATCCATAATATTAACAATAATAATATGAATAGTATTAATAATAATACTAATTAATAATAATAATAGCAATAGCAATAAAATAAAAAATAAAGTAAAATAAAAAATAAAATAAGTAATTAAAATAATTACAATTATTGTTATTGTTGTTATTATTATTATTATGAGATAAAAATAATATCAATATCAATAATATTAATAGTAATATTAATACTGAGTAATACTATTTATAATATTAACAATAATATTAATAGTACTAATAATAATACTTCATATCATATTTACATATTATTATTATTATTATTATTATTATTTATATTATTATTAATTATAATCACATTACCAGTACTATCAATATCCATAATATTAATACTAATAATAAGACTATTGATAATAATAATAATAATAGTAATAATAATAGTATTATTAATAATACTTTATCATATTATTATTATTATTAATTATAATCACATTATCATTAATATCAATATCTATAATATTAATAACATATTAATACTACTAATAATGCTATTCATAATATTATTAATAATAATAATAATAATAAGAGTATTAATAATAACACTTTATCATGTTGTTGCTGATAAAATATTATTACTATATTATTTTATTTTTAAATTGTACTACTACTAATAATAAAAGAATAATTTATCATATTGTTATTATTATTATATCAGCAATGATAAAGTATTATCATTATTGTTTTATTTTTATGTTTTACTACTACTATTACTACTAATTGTTTATTAGTAGTAGTAATGATAATATTAATAATAACATTGATATTAATAATGTAAATAAAAGCAATATTGTAAATGAATATAGTAATATTAACATGAATGTTAATTTCTATTTCAATCTTAATTATTATATTAATATTTAATATTTAGATTTTGTTGTAACGTAAATCCAATTTACATTTCTAAGAACTTGTAACTTGAAGCAGATTTTTACTAGACTCTTTTTCATCATCTCAGTTGTCCTGATTCATCACTGACCCAAACCTGAATGAAAAAGCTGACATTTAAACAATTCATACATTCATGTAATCCATTAGTTTGCATTATCGCTTGAACCTGAAATGTCTTTCTCTTTCTATCATGTGTCTGTCCGTCCCTCTGTCTCTCTGTCTGTCTGTGATGATCCAGCAGTAAAGGCAGACAGTCGGTAATGAGGGTGACTTTTACACAACGCTGCATGATTAATTCAGATGCTTTTACAGCTAGTTGATGTTACAGAGAGCCAATTATTTAATCCGAGCTCATGCTGTTTCCCTCGGAACGAGCCAGAGCGGCGAGCGACGTAATGCTCAGTTTGTCATTACACTGTCCTGGCAGAGGAAAGAGTTGTTAAAGACAAACATACGAACAGTAATCAACATCTGACCATGGGCGAGAGACATAGACACACAGTGAGAGAGAGAGAGAGGGTGATTTATAGAGCTTTTCTCGTCACTCAATAACAATAGCATCATGTGGGCATACTCCTCTCACATAAGCTTTTAAAAGCTGTGTTTTAAAGTGACTCGAGTGGTTTTTAATAAGCACCGGTGCAGTTAACGGCGCGTGCCGTGGCTTCACTCACATTAAGTAGCTTTCAATTGTAGAGGCCATTAACACCGCACTGACCGGCGGCTTCTCGAGAGGATACTTCGCATTAGGATTAGCCAATCGCTCACCCGCTCCTTCAGCCGTTCTTCAGCTCTCTCTCTCTCTCTCTCTCTCTCTCTCTCTCTCTCTCTCTCTCTCTCTCTCTCTCTCTCTCTCTGTCACTCTTGGCAGGAAGGAAGAAGCCTGGACTTGTTCTGACCTGTTTTCAATTATTTAACCTGTTAGTGATTCAGAAATGTCTCTTACACACACACACACACTAAAGCAGAGCTATTGTAGACTCTTTTCCATAAGGATGGGAGTCCTTATGTCCTTTAAGTGCCTCATCATTCTATTTTAGTTCAGGGAATCATAGTCTGATTACAAAATGTTTTGAATTGTTTCTGTTGGTGAGTTAGTTTGATTCATTTCCATGAATCAGCTCAATTTGTTGCATTGAACTGATTCAAAACACTGATAAATAATCTTTGAACATTCTGAATTATGATTGTTCTAATTATATTCATTAAATATATATATTATATGTTTGCAACGTTTATATATATATATATATACTAAAATTAAAATTAATATATTGTATGTGATTATATAATTGACATATTATTTAATTTATAACCTATATATAATTTTTAATTTTGTATAATAAAAAAGATGACATTTATTACATATATATTTTTATGTACATATTAACTATTAAATTAAACAATTAAATTAAAATTAATTAAATTAAATTGTGTATTTGTTTATAATTATAACTTTATATTTATAACTTTTTAGAATTATTTAATGTGATTTACATTTTTATTTACATATTAATCATTAAGTTAATTAAAAAATAAATTATATAAATTATGTAGTACAACTTTGTAAAAATTATAGGTAATGCTCCATGCTCCATATTCCTTATTAATGTATTAATAATTACATGAACTTGTTTGAATGTTTCTACTTGTTTTTCATGTATGTGTTCATGAATTAATTAATTTGTTTGTTTATGATATTACAGTAAAATGCTGTAATGTTGTTTTAAATTGTTAAAATTTACATTTAAAATGTTTAAGAAAGCATGAATTAGTACCTGACAAATTAATACAAATTATTGTTTATTTGCATATTACAAAAATTGATTTATTTTTTCATTACAGTAAAATAGTTTTTATTTATAAAATTTAAATAAAATGTTTACATTTAATTTAATTTAAATAAGCATAAATTAGTATGTGACAAATAAATATACCTTTTTTGCATATTACAAAAATAATTTATTTTTTCATTACAGTAAAAATTGTTTTTATTTATAAATTTAAATTTAATTTTTATATTTAATTTCATTTCATTTAAATAAGCCTAAATTAGTATGTGACAAATAAATATACCTTTTTTGCATATTACAATAATAGATTTAATTGATTTGTTCAGTAAAATGCTGTAATACTACTTTTATTAAAAAAAGTTTAAATTATTTAAATTAGATATTTTTTTATTTAATTAAGTATAGATTAGTGTCTGACAAATAAACGTATTACAATTTTATTTATTTATTTATTTATTTCAGTAAAAAAAAAAATATTCTAAATGTATTAATTATAACATTTTTAAATGTAATTTACATTAGCATAAATTAGTACATGACAAATATAGTATTGGTTTGTTATGGTTATTGTTTTTTTGTTTTTTTTTTTGCATGTTGCAAAAATTAGATTTTAATTTTATTTATTTATAAATAAATATTTGAATTTTATGGAAACTGATCTAATTTAAAATGCAGCCCATTTGAAATTAGGACTGTGTGGATAAAATCGTATTATTTTTCTCATGATGTTGCATTGGTCATTTGAATCCTTATATCTGTATTTTTGTTTTACTTCCTTGTGCATCATGTAATTCCTTTCAGTTGCATGTTTAAATGCACGTCTAAGTAATTGCAAACTCTTAAAGCAGCATTTCCCTGTTTCATATGTGTCATATCGTGAGGTATTCGCTGACACTCTGCCCTGTTTCAAATGTCAGTGTCGTTCAGATTGAGCAGAGTGTGACGGCTTGTGTCCAACATGTGCTGTCTCTGCTTCTGTCCCTGCTCAGATTTTTCATATGACCTATGACCTGGCCAGCGCAATGGTGCGAATCGTCAACTTGATTGGAATGATGCTGCTGCTCTGTCACTGGGACGGGTGCCTGCAGTTCCTGGTGCCGATGCTGCAGGATTTCCCCGCCGACTGCTGGGTGTCCAAGAACAAGATGGTGGTGAGTGTTTGCAAACACAATCTGTCTCTCTTCCAATCAGGTCCATCAGGGCTCTTCACCTCCCTTTAAAAGCATGAACATATTTCACCTATGCTGTCCTATGACAGTATGTGTCATGACAGTACAAATCTGCAGAGAAATGAAGGATCATTTTTGTTTTCAAATGATATTTCATAACGTGAAAATATGTTTTCACAGATCCATTTCATTAATTGTTATCAATTATCTGATGTTTGTGTCAGTCAATATGAGTAGAAGTACTTTTTTGAAACACCTTATAATTATGTATATTACATATTTAATTACAAATATTCTCTTATTAATAAATGCTGTTCATTATTGTTTTAATAAAAATAGCCCTATGTATCAGTTGAATTAAGATTTTAAAGTTTATAAAGTTTTTCAAATTTATTTATAATAACATTTATAAAATGTTATTTGTTATTTATTATTAAATATTATAAAATCATTTAAATAATTATATTGAAATTATATATATTTAAATAATTATGCATTTAATAATGCATTTAACTATAAATTATAAATATTTTATTATTAAGATAAAAAAATTAAAATTATTTGTATTCATAAAATAAAATAATCATTATTTAAATATATGTAATTTAAATAATATGCATTTAACTATAAATTTTTATTATAATGTTAATTATTATTAAATAATTTAAATAATTATATTTAATAATAAATATTATTACATATTTTCATACTTTTAAATAATTATATTTAATGTATAAATAATATGCATTTAACTGTAAATTATACATATTTTATTAAGAAATTCTAAAAAATATATATTTATATTTTATTTTATTTTATTTTATTTGTACAAATATAAATAGCATTGCTTAAGTGTTGATTCTGTCTTTTCATATGAAAAAATGTTTTTATTTTTTATTTTTTTATTTTACGTTTTACATTTAGTTCCCACAGATTTAATTAAAATTTAACCATTGCGAAACAATCATATATTGCCATTTTTTCTCATAATATTGCATTGAGTATTTAGATCCTTGTATGTTTGCTTTATTTTTTTATGTGTGCTTTTATATAAATCCTTACAGTTCAGTTTGTATTACTACTTGCAAATGCTTTTAATTCTTCGGAGTATTTCAAGTCTTTGTTTTAAAATTAAAAATAAAATCATTGAAAAAATAAAATAAATTAAATTAAATTAAAGTAAAAAATAAATTGCCATTTTTAAAGTTAAAATTATTATTGAATTATTATTATGTACTGGATTGTGATACATACATTTCCATGATGTAAAATGACTCATATCAGGGCTAGTGAAGGGTCTGTATTTCTATAAGCTGTGTTCTTACGTAAGGCGGGTGAGTTAGTGAGGTGAAGGTTCACAGATTGTGGTTTTTCTACCGGCTTAATTCGATATCCGTCTAGTATTGACAGTTCTCCGGGCTGCGCTTTAATTTCCTCCTGTTTTTAGTCAAGAGGACGTGTGGCCACCGAGTCCCCAGCGTCCAGAGAGAGAGGACAGTCTTGTTCCTGATGCCCCTGAGATTTAGTTTCCTTAGCTGAATGCCAGAGACCCGAGCCGTGACCCTGAATCAGCCCCGACGAGAACGAGAATGGCAGAAGTCCTCTCAGGATCTGCCACGGTTTATCGATGAGGCCTGCGGCGGCTCGCCAGCTTCCCTGAGGGGTAATTGGTGGTCTGTGATTGCCCCGCTCCTACAATAACATAAAGCCAGAGATCAGATTCAAACAAGCACGTTTTCAGTCAGCGGGAAGCCGCGCAGACAACAGACGCACCGCGGGGCCACACAAACTGAGAGATTATCGTTAAAAAGCATGTTTAGATTTGATTCTGTTTTAGTATTTAAATTCTTTGATGTCATCAGAGTCTTAAATTAACACACTTGTTCACCAATGGAACCATCCAAGATTAAAATGAGTTTGTTTCTTCATCAGATTTGTAGAAATACGTCATTCCATCACTGTCTCACCAATGGACCCTCTGCAGTGAATGGGTGCCGTCAGAATGAGAGTCCAAACAGCTGATAAAAACATCACAATAATCCACAAGTAATCCACACCGCTCCAGTCCATCAGTTCACATACTGAGAAGACAAAAATCCACCGTTAAGACGTATTTAACTAAAATACGAGTTCATAATCCTCTAGTGAAATGTGGTCTGGTCTGAATCAGGAGAGAGATCTGCACAGATCAACCACCGTTTACAAAACAGTCCAAAACAGCTCTAAACAAATATGTGGCTGGATTTTGATGTGAAAGACAACAGGAGATTGACTTTTTCACTGAAGGAAGTGTTATTATGGATTATGGACTGGTATTTTAGTTAAAAACGTCTTAATGGTGGATTTGTTTCAGCTTTTGTCTTCTTAAGATGTTAACTGATAGACTGGAGTGGTGTGGATTACTTGTGGATTATTGCGATTACTTTTTATAAATATTTAATGTGATTTACATTTTTATTTACATATTAATGATTAAATTAAAAATGAAATTATATAAATTTTGTAAAAATTATAGGTAATGCCCCATAGTAAGTTATCATTTCTTATTTATGTATTAATAAATACATGAGCATTTATTAACCTTTGTTAATGTTAGTTCATTCAAATGTTCATGAATTAATTTAACAAATCAAATCATGTTTATGATATTACAGTAAAATACTGTAATGCTGTTTTCAGTTTTTTATTTTAATTTGTAATTTATTTTTAAGAAACCATAAATTAGTACCTAACAAATTAATACAAATTATTGTTTATTTGCATATTACAAAACAAAATTTATTACGGTAAAACTGTTTTTATTTATAAAATTAAAATTTATTTTCACATTTAATTTAATTTAAATAAGCATAAATTATATGTGACAAATAAATATACCGTTTTTTGCATATTACAAAATAGATTTAATAGACTTATTCAGAAATGTTTGTTTAAATTATTTAATTTAGATTTTAAAATAAATAATTTTTATTTAACTAAGCATAAATTATTACCCGACAAGTAGACATACTACAATGTATTTATCTATTTCTGTTAAAAAAAAAACTAATACTCTGAAAAAATATTAAAATTTTATATAAAATTATACAATTTTAAAATTTAATTTAAATAAGCATAAATTAGTACATGACAAATATAGTATTTGTTTGTTATGGTTGAAACCATTTTTTTGCATGTCGCAGAAATTAGATATTTATTTATTTATTTATTATTTTTAAATAAATGTGAGAATTTATGGAAACTGAACTGATTTAAAATGCAGCCATTTCAAATTAGGACTGTGTGGATTAAAAGCATGTATGCTGTCGTAATGATTTTGAAAATATTGAAAAATTAAGCTCACTGAAAATGTGCTCACCCTCAGTCAATCCAAGATTAGGATGAGTTTGTTTCTTCATCAGATTTGGAGAAATGTATCATTCCATCACTTGCTCACCAATGGATCCTCTGCAGTGAATGGGTGCCGTCAGAATGAGAGTCCAAACAGCTGATAAAAACATCACAATAATCCACAAGTAATCCACACCACTCCAGCCCATCAGTTAATGTCTTGAGAAGACAAAAGATGAAACAAATCCATCATTAAGACGTTTTTAATCAGGGGAGAATCAGGAGAGAAATCTGCACAGATTATTGTGATGTTTTTATGAGCTGTTTGGACTCTCATTCTGACGGCACCCATTCGCTGCAGAGGATCCATTGGTGAGACAGTGATGGAATGACACATTTCTCCAAATCTGAAGAACAAACAAACTCATCGTAATCCATTTACACCAAATTATAATTTTTGAGTGAACTACCCCTTTATTGCCTTGTGAACAAACAATAAACAATTGTATCTTAAGAAAGATTAACAAAGGTTAATAAATGCTTTAAAAAATATAGACCTTATTCATTGTTTTCATTTTATGAGTACACTGAGCTTCAGGTGATGATTTTGTCCATTTTCTCAGTATTTTCAATACATACTCATGTAATAAAGTCAAATAGGGCCACGCTGTATCTTTTCAAATTCACTTTTGACGCCCGCAGCTCCTTTAGGTTGTTAGATCCAGCTATTCCAGTGACGGGGCTGTCATTACGAAACGGTATGATCTTTTTCCTCTTTTTGGAGAGCTGTAATAAGCTGTCGCTCTCTCAGGATTGAGCCCCTACAGAAATGAGTCTGAAAGCAATCTGGACATGTCACCTCAGACGGAGCCAATATTGATTCCTCACGGGCTCGCGCACACGTCCACAGGACAAGGGCAATTTATTCACTATTTTAGAGACACGCAGAAATTTCACATCTTTCTAAATAGCTGACCCACTTTTCTCCAGCTCGGATTTCTCTTTTTCGGCCTCATTCGTTCGTATTTTCATTTTATGCCACTGTGTTTTCTCCCGCCACAAACTCTCAGGAGTCAATCTGGATTCATATTCATGCCGTCATTGGAAGCGTTTGAACTTTTTGTTTCATGCATGCATGTAGGTTTGTTCATCTTAAAAGATTGTACCTTAATATTTTTTAACCTTTTGATGATATTTGATGTATTTGTTTATTTATGCATTCAAAATGTTTAAGCACACTGCAAACTATGCTTTTTTTATTTAGATTTTTTTGTCTAGTTTCCAGCAAAAATATCTAAAAAATTATTAAACAAAAATATTATTAAAATATTAAAAATTGAGTTTTTGCTTAGAACAAACAAAATAATCTGCCAATGGGGGGAAAGCAAAATAATTTATTTTGCTTACCCCATTTGCAGATTATTTTGCTTGTTTCAAGCAAAAAAAAAAAAAAAAACTTAATTTTGACTTGTTTCTGAAAACAAGACAATAATTTTTACCTGTCTAGATAATTTTTCTTGATTTAAGAATTTTTAGATATTTTGGCTGGAAACAAGACAAAAAATCGAAGTACGAAAAGATTTTTTTGCAGTGCAGGAAATAAAATATAGAAATATTTATAGATATTTAATGATTTATTTGCACCAATATAACAATACTTAGAAATACAAAAACAATTTATTTAATTTAATTTATTATTTATTATTAATTTAATATAATACCAATTTGTGTATTATACAATTACTGTAACCTTTTTATAAACAATCTGGGTCAGATTTTTGAATCTATTCATTAAAACATTCAAACCGATTTACAGAAATGAACTTAGCAATGGCGTTTTGCAAGTTATTAAAGTATAATTAAGATACTAATATAATTTTTATTAATATTTAGAAAATTATATTACATTTTCAGTTTTTCCTTTTCACAGTTTCACTTAAAGTTTTAGTAATTTTGTTGTGTTATTGTCATTTTTAGTTTTAGTAATTTTTTAATGTCTATGTAGTTTTTATTAATTATTTCAGTTATTTATTTATTTTATTTTATTTGGTATGTCAGTTTAACTAAAATAAAATCAGAAATCATGCCTTGGCCAAAATAAAGTGTTTTATATATTTTATTTTATTTCAATTAACTTTTTTTTTTTTTTAAGAAACAATTATTTTATGGTTTTAATTTTAGTTTCAGTTTTAGTGAACTATAATAACCCAGTAAGAGACACTATTAGAGCTTCTTAACACTGTCATATTTACAGTTATCTATTTTAAAATTAATTTAATGGAATTGTCTTAAATGGACAAATTAAAAGAATAAAAAAATCATAATTTACTTTTATATCACTAGCAAAGTACTCGTGAATGTATCATGAATATTGAGGTATATCACCACATAAACATGGTATATTTCATTTATCAGGTGGACATGAACTGTTTGTGATGGTCTTTCATTCTGTCTCTTTCTTTCAGAACGACACGTGGGGTCAGCAGTATTCTTACGCTCTCTTCAAGGCCATGAGCCACATGCTGTGTATCGGATATGGCATGTACCCGCCCGTCGGCATGACAGACGTGTGGCTGACCATCCTCAGCATGATCGTGGGTGCGACTTGCTACGCCATGTTCGTCGGCCACGCCACGGCGCTCATCCAGTCGCTGGACTCCTCGCGCAGGCAGTATCAGGAGAAGGTGAGTGACGGCCAGTTGGTTAACATAATGAACAAATCGCAAAAACAGCAGGGAAAGCTTCCTGCGAAGGTGCCGCATTGTGGGTTTGTCATCTGTCGTTGTGGTGACAAGACCGCAGGGACTCTTGTGTATGAGAATGACGTGTGAATTATGGGGGAAAGTGTGTCATTTCTTCTGTTGTGATGCCAAATAAGGGCAAAAATAACTAGATTTTAATCATTTTAATGGTGTTTTCTCATGCAAAAGCCACAACCACTATATTAAGTGGTTTCCAGGGCGTTGCTTGGTGGTTTCCAAGTTGTTGTGAGTGGTTTCCTAGGTGTTGCTATGTGACTTCCAGGCCATTGCATGGTTTCTCTGTAGTGACACCAAAGTTAATTTATGAAAATAATGCTAGGGTGTTGTAGGTGGTTTCCAGGGTGTTGTGGGTGGTTTCCAGGGGTTGCTAAGTGGTTTCCTAGATGTTGCTATGTGGCTTTCAGGCCATTGCTAGATGGTTTCTCTGTAGTGACACTAAAGTTAATTTATGAAACTAATGCTAGGGTGTTGTAGGTGATTTCCAGGGTGTTGTGGGTGGTTTCCAGGGGGTTGCTAGGGGGTTTCCAGGGTGTTGTAGGTGGTTTTCAGGGTGTTGTGGGTGTTTCCAGGGGGTTATTAGAGTGGTTTCCAGGGTGTTGTGGGTGGTTTCCGGAGGGTTTCTAGGTAGTTTCCAGGGTGTTGTGGGTGGTTTCCAGGGGGTTGCTAGGTGGTTTCCAGGGTGTTGTGGGTGGTTTCCAGGAGGTTGCTAAGTGGATTCCTAGATGTTGCTATGTAGCTTTCAGGCCATTGCTAGATGGTTTCTCTGTAGTGACACTAAAGTTAATTTATGAAAATAATGCTAGGGTGTTGTAGGTGATTTCCAGGGTGTTGTGGGTGGTTTCCAGGGGATTTCCAGTGTGTTGTAGGTGGTTTCCAGGGGGTTGCTAGGTTGTTTCTAGGGGTTGTTTGGGTTTTTTTCTGGGTTTCCAGGGTGTTGCTTGGTGATTGCTATGTAGTGACACCAATGTGCCAAAATAACTGGATTTTGTTTCCATTTTTAAAAAATGTTTCCGTGATGTTGCTAGGTGGTTGCTAGTGTTTTCTAAGTGGTTTCCAAAGTGTTGCTAGGTGTTTGCTATGCACTTGCAACACAGTCAATTGTAACAGTAACTACATTTTAAAAATGTTAATGGTTTTTGTGCATGCAAAAGTCATACCCCTAATGCTAGGGTATTGTGGGGGGTTTCCAAGGTGTTGCTAGGCGGTTGTTAGGGTGTTTTGGGTGGTTTCCAGGGCATTGCTAGCTGGTAGCACCAGAGTGATTTATAAAAATTACTACTTTTACATTTTACAAATGTTAATGGTGTTTGTCCAAGCAAACGTCATAACCATGATTTTAGGGTGTTGCTAGGGTGTTCTGAGTGGTTTCCATGGGGGTTGCTAAGTGGTTGTTTCGTATTAGCATCAAATTGAATTGTAAAAAATAAATAGATTTTTACAGTTATTAATAGTTTTTGCCCATGCAGAAGTTACAACCATGATACTATGGTGTTGTAGGGTGTTGCCAGGGTGTTGCTAAGTGGTTGCTAGGGTTGTTTCCAGAGTGTTGCTAGGTGTTTGCTATGCAGTTGCAACAAAGTGAATTGTTACAGTAACTGGATTTGAAAAACGTTAATGGTGTTTGCGCATGCAATAAACATACCCCTTTTTCTAGAGTGTTGTGTGGAGTTTTCAGGGTGTTGCTAGGGTGTTTTGGGTGGTTTTCAGGGCATTGTTAGGTAGTAGCACCTGAGCGAATGATAGAATAGCTAGATTTTACAACTGTTAAAGATGTTTGCGCATGCGAAAGTCATAACCACAATTCTAGGGTGTTCTGAGTGGTTTCCAGGGGGTTGCTAAGTGGTTGCCTTGTAGTAACACCAAAAGTGAATTGTAAAAAATACTAGATTATACAAATGTTAATAGTGTTTGTCCAAGCAAAAATTATAACCCTGACTCTAGGGTGTTGCAGTTTGTTTCCAGGGAGTTGCTAGGGTGTTCTTAGTGGTTTCCAGGGAGTTGCTAATGGTTGCCTTGTGAATTGTAGAAATTGCTAGATTTTGCAAATGTTTAGTAATTGCCCATGCAGTTACAACCATGTAACTTGGTGTTGTAGGTTGTTTCCATGGTGTTGCTAAGTGATTGCTAGGTGATTTCCAGGGTGTTGTTAGGTGTTTGTTACGGAGTTGCAACAAAGTGAATTGTAACAGTAACTAGACTGTAAAAATGTTAATGGTGTTTGCCCCATGCAAAAGTCATAACCACCATTCTAGGGTGTTGCGAATGGTTTCCAGGGAGTTGCTAGGGTGTTCTGAGTGGTTTTCAGGGGGTTGCTAAGTGGTTGCCTTGTAGTAGCACCAAAATGAGTTGTAAAAATAAGTAGATTTTACAAATGTTAATGGTGTTTGCAAATGCAGAAGCTACAACCATGATACTAAGGTGTTGTAGGGTTTCCAGGGTGTTGCTAAGTGGTTGCTATGGTTTTCTGGGTGGTTTCCAGAGTGTTGCCAGGTGTTTGTGTTTGTAACAGTAAGTAGATTTTAAAAATGTTAATGGTGTTTTCCCGTGCAAAATTCATAACCCTGATGCTAGGGTGTTGTGGGGGGGTTTCAAGGCGTTGCTAGGTCATTGCTAGGGTGTTTTGGGTGGTTTCTAGGGCATTTCTAGGTAGTAGCACCAGATTAAATTATAAAAATAACTAGATGTTGCAAATGTTAATTGGTGTCTGTCCATGCAAAAGTTATAACCACAGTTCTAGGGTGTTCTGGGTGGTTTCCAGGGAGTTGCTAGGTGGTTGCTAGTGTGTTCTGGGTGATTGCAGGCAGAACCTTCCATTTGTTTTGTAAGCATCACTGTGTTTCACTCTTCAGGAAGTCAAAGTACCGTTGACTGAATTACAGTGATACTAAATAAACCAGAAACTATCCGAACAACCAAAACATCAGACACAGTAGCTTTTAATATCAGAACAGAGTAAGAACTACAGAATCAATTAGAGAATGAACCAGGAAAACTTTGAAACTGTAAGGGTAAGGATATTCATGAAGCTTGGAAGTAACGAAATCTGTGAAGGAAGAAAGTCAATTATGCAGAATATGAGTGTGTGGAGAAAACACAGTCCAGCTGGACGACAGCGTGACACTTCTAAACTCATCTCAGCACACTAACATGATTACCACACTTCCTGCCGGCTACTTTAATTCACAATAATGCACTTATAACGGCCCATAAACAACCAACTCGAGAGCGCAGATATTAATATTCACTCGCAGGCAGTTTTAGCTCTGATGATTGAAATTAAATTCAGAAGGGCTTTTTGAAACAACCCCAAGTATTAAACTTGACGATGTGCGTCATCATGCAGCGTTTGTGCTCCAGACTTCAGAAAATGGGGTTGTTTTTGTAGTTGCACTTCTGTAGATTCCTGTCTAGTCCGGTATGAGTGATTGACCTCACCTCAGTCGTGGTCAGCGGGCAGTATGGTGTGCCAGGCGGGTCCCTCGTGCCCGCTGCATGGGCAGACCTCGGTCTCTTCCCTCATGCCCACCTCAACACAGGCAGATCGCCACATGGTGCACCATCTGTTGAGAGACCGAGGGATGGAAAAAAGTGAGAATCATAGAGATGGAGAAGATATAAAGAGGGAAAGAGAAGATCAAAAGAAAGATGCAGGGGTCTTACAGATGCCCCAGATAGTCTGAGTCACAGATACAACAGAGACGGCAGTAACATTAGAAACTAGAAATGCAAAACTCATTGGCAGGTTTGTATGGGTGGTTGCTAGGGCATTTCTAGGTGGTTGCTACGTGTTGTTGCTGCTGTATTTAGGGCCCTGTGTTTTCAGTGATGCAAGAAATGCGAGTGGAATTGCGGAAAACATCATAAAAACAGAATAAAGGATAATGTGGGGAAAAATCATGTGGAATGTCAGCGTTGCAAAGGGGTGGAAAATTTCTGGTAAATTTCTGGAATGTTTCCAAAATTTACAGAAAATTTTCCACCTTTTTGCAATCCTAAATGTCACAGAATTTGGCAAATTTTGGAAGAATAAAGCAAAAGCAGGGCTGTGCACTTAATCAGATTTTGATATGGACTAGTCTCTGCGTTTCTGTGTGAATGATCACAGTTTCTCATTTCACCATTTTATTTGATGCTTTTTTATATATAAAAACAGATACACTGAAATTTAAAGGTCTTTTACAAGCTGCCAAAATAAAAGTTAAGTTTAACTTGAAGAAATTATGACAGAATATATTATTGTACAAGCAAAATGTACTGTGTGTAATTATGTATATGTAAATACACACAAATTAATGTATATATTTAAGAGAAATGTCCAATTTTTTTATATATATAATGTAAATTATATAAAAATTATAATAAATGCATATACTTGTAAATATTTCTTAAATATATACATGAATGTGTTTGTATTTATATGTTCATAATAATTACACACAGTACATACACATATATTAGGCAAACTCAAACTTTTATTTTGTATGCGATTAATCACGATTAATCGTTTCACAACCCTAAAAATAAATAAATATTTTAATTAATTTAAAAACCTGTATTATTACTATTTTATTTTTATTTTTTTTAGTTTGACAAGTACATTTTGCTGTACAATAATATATTTCTGTCATAATTTCTTCAAGTTAAACTTAACTTTTATTACATGTTTTTATCAAAACATTTTTTACCATGATTAATCGTTTGACAGCCCTATTTATTTTCCATTTTTACAACAATTTAATGCAACTTTTTTGGTCCATTAATCCCCAAACAAAATCATCTGTTGTGTAGCGAATTGTTTGCCAAAAAAGTACAAATTTCACTATATTTAAAAAGATTTGATTGTTAAATAAAAAGTAATGGATAAATGCATACAATTTGTATGCATTCCTTTCATTACCAGTGTTTTTGAAATTATATATTAATATTTCATAGGAAAATATTATTGTTAAAATTGTAATAAATTGTAATAAATTATTATAGTTTGATTAATTAAATTAATTAGACATACTTTTGATGATTACTGAAATTGAATTAAACCATTAAAACCAGAAAATGTCTTTTATGTTCCAGCAGATAAAAATGTGTGCAATAAATAAATGTGCAATATAGTAATGGTAAAAACAGACTAAAAGCACATAAAGAGTGAGCTGGGATGCTCTTAGAAAGGAAGCTGCAAGTATTACATCAACCTCTTGACTTTTTCAGGAAATTGTTTTTGTGTCATGAGGGTAAAAATAGGAGACTCAGAGATGTGTGAATGATGAGAAATACAGATAAGAAATACTGTAATACTGACGTGGCATGTGATTTTAAGACCATAATGTGCTGTATTTATTTTAAAATCATGCATTTGAAGTACACTGTTTAGACCTCAGTCTGAAACTCCAGAGGAGACACGCATGGAGTTTTTTCTCTGGAGAAACATCACGATGCTTTAATAAAAGTCTCAATTTGCTCTCCATTTCATCTTGGTTCAGTCTGAGGCATTAAACAGATTTTCTCATGTAAGGAAGGCCGGTAAGTCATTCAGATCTGTGCTCTTACGCTCTGACTTGAATAAGAAAGCAGGCGAGATGCATTTTCAACATCTCCAGGCGCTGAATGAATAACAGCATTATGTTTTTCTGCTGACTGTAATCTAAACACTGACACAAATACCTGTTCGCCACTGCAGGGCGAACTGATCTCACGCTACTTCTTTAAAATCTCTCCCCCCCAATCCTGTTCTTATATTATAAATTCATGGGAGTCTGAGCATGCGGTGGGAATTGAGCATTTGGCTTATGACTGCTTCGGTTTGTCTGATACTTCATTGTGAATCTTTAATGCCTGCAGCTTATGTATTTACCGCAGGAGCGGCGTGGCACGGCTTACTCAGACCGTTTAGGGAGATTGTGAGATTTCTTGATTTAAAGATGATGTAAAATCACAGAGGACGGAGAGAGAGATCTCTGAACACTTTTGTAAGTCCTACTAGTCTAAAGGCCTCTTCAGTATGGCTTTGTTTTACGTTTATGATGTGGATGATGTGGCAAGGAATAGCCTGAGGATTTGAGGCGAAGCACTAGTGGTGTTAAAGATTCATTGGAAATTGATTATTTGTCATTAATAATTTGATCAATATCTGTGACTGGCAGTTAATCAATTTGCAGTCATGAATTATTACATAAAGTGCATAAATTAAAGGTATTGATATTGAACATAAATGCATTAAAATATAACACTGAAATTGTGAGAGGAAAATACTAGAACTCATACGTGACGCTGGATCACAAAACAAGTCTTAAGTATCACGGGTATATTTATAGCAATAGCCAACAATACATTGTATGGGTCAAAATGATCGATTTTTCTTTATGGCAAAAATCATTAGGATATAAGGTAAAGATCATGTTCCATAAAGATATTTTGTAAATTTCCTACCATAAATATATCAAAACTTAATTTATGATTAGTAATATGCATTACTAAACCACTTTAAATGTGATTTTCTCAGTATTTTTTATTTTATTTTATTTTATTGCACCCTCAGATTCCAGATTTTCAAATAGTTATAACAAACCGTACATCAATGGAAAACTTGGAAATGGAAAAAATATTTTCTTACTTAGTATTTTTGTTTTAAACAACACAAAAAAAATCTTTTGGTATATATATTTTTTCTTGTTTTCAGCATAAATTTTATTTTGATCAATTTTTCAAAAAAAAAAAAAAAGACTTTATCTTAATACAGCTTGTTTAGGTAAGAAATAAACGCTTATTTGCTGATCTATAGTCTATATATTTATAATGAGCCTAAATTACGTAGAAAGAAGGCATATCTGCTTTAAAATGACACATCAAGGATGCATTAAATTGATCAAAAGTGACAGAAGAGACATTTATGATGTCACAATAAATTATATTTCAAATAAATGATGTTCTTTTGAACTTTCTATTCATCTGTGAATCCTGAAGAATAAAATGCATTCAAATACAGCTGTTTACCTCTAAAAATACGGTTTATCAGCAGCTCCAACCCCATCTTTTCACCATTTATAATAATCAGAAATGTTTGTTGAGCAGCAAATCCGGACAGCAGCCAAACATGCATTTATACTAGGATCATGTGACACTGAAGACTGAAGTAATGATCTTTTGAACTTTCTATTCATCTGTGAATCCTGAAGAATAAAATGCATCACAGTTTTTAAAAAATAATAACATAGCAGCTCAACTATTTTACCATTTATAATAATCAGAAATGTTTTTGAGCAGCAAATTTGATTAAATGAAATGTAGGATCATGTGACACTGAAGACTGGAGTAATGATGCTGAAAATTCAGCTGCGCATCACAGAAATAAATTACAGTTTAAAATATAATAACATAGAAAACAGCTATTTTACATTTTAATAATATATTACATTTTTTATGTCATTTTGATTAAATAAATGTAGCCTTGGTGAGCAGAAGAGACCGTTTCGTCTGCCCTGGTCTGCTGGCCTGCTTTTTTGGAGATTCAGAACTGCCAAGTGGGTTAACCAGCCATTTGGTCTCCCGGTGGACGCGGCCCGTGAGCTGCGGGTCAAACGGCGATCCGTTAATGTGCCGCCCGTCCCATGGCAACCTGCTCCCATGGCAACGCAACTCACGATTCAGTGCGTGCCAGACCCTGGAGCCAGGCATCCTGTAGAGGAGACGTTAGCACGGTAAACACAGATTAATATGGAGGTGAGGGAGGCCGTGTGTCCGTTCGTTAGCTTGACTAATGTGTTCTCAGAACATTTCCCTGAGCTGTCGGAAGACAGATAGACAGGAAATACTGTGTGTGTGTATGTGTGTGTGTTTAACAGATAGAGACAGAAGGACACGCACGCACACACACCTGGTTGTACTACCTCTGCTGTTATTCTATGAGACAGTAGCCAGCGGGTTCCTCTTCAAACTAGTTCCTGTCTAGGAAAGATGAAACGTAACCTGACGGAAACCTCACATGCACGAGAACAGCCATGTGACGTTTGCTTTGTGATGGATTCGCATGGAGTAAATCACACGCACACATAGATAGATGCACAGGTCAGTGAATTCATATTAATATCTCAGGGCAGAAAAAAAATTGTCAGTTTTGTGTCATCCAGCTCCATTATATAGCCATATTTTATTTTATTTTATTATTTTATTTACTTTTTTATTATTATTATTTTATAATTCTTTTTATTTTTTGACGCTACATCTAATGAATCATTTTTTTATTTAAATTCTAGTAGATGTTTTATTTATGACTGATTGTTTTTGGAGCCTCTTAGTGTGTAATGCTATTATATTTGTCCTTTGACATCACTGGTGAAGCTTTGAA
The DNA here is from genome assembly GCF_022985175.1 of Labeo rohita. Lineage (NCBI taxonomy): Eukaryota > Metazoa > Chordata > Actinopteri > Cypriniformes > Cyprinidae > Labeo > Labeo rohita. The sequence continues at coordinate 923,742 of NC_066886.1, read as the reverse complement.
ACTGTGTTTTTGTGATACATTTACTTGAAAGAACATTGCATAAGATATTAAAAATTGTTTTCATAGATTTTATCTGAAATATAAGTGTGTTTTGTTCTACTGAAATTTTGTTGCATGTTTATTTTTCAAACAAGTAAAAACAAAAAACAGAATAACAAAATGATTTATTTATTTATTTATTGAATTATTGTGTTCTTTGTTAAACTCAAAGCCGTATGCAAACTATGTGACACACTTAGATGCATTAGATATGTAGAAATGATGAATATCTTCACTTTTAAAATCTCCAGATCTCACCAGAAATGTCTTGCACAGGCGCTGTTCTGTGTAAAAGAATAGAAAGAGGCAAATATTTGCAGCTCGCACAGACGGTGGATGAAATTATCATGAGAATGGCCGGCTATAATCTGCCATGAATGGAGGGTTGTATTGTACTGCGCTCATGTCTGTCAGCGATGGCTAATATTAGCTTCATAAAGGAAGAGAGAGAGAGAGAGAGAGAGAGAGAGAGACAGGCTGAAACTGAAGGAAATCACGTCAGAAATAGATACTGTAGGAATGTGATTTGGGATTATGTGCTGATCAGTTTCTCAGGCTCAATTCAATTGGAAATTAAAGGAATAGTTCACAAAAATGAAATTATACCTGTCATTCCAGTTGTGGACAATTCCAGTTTTTTACTTTGTTGCTGTATTTAAGTGGATTTTTTTTCAAGTATCTTTACTTCACTACATTTTAAAGCATAATGTCATACTTTTTACTCAACTACAGTTCTTAAACACATGTTGTTCCTCGTTATTTTGAACAGGAGAAATCCTCACCCGCTTTGAAACATGATAACAGTGTCCGATTCAAGAACGAGCTGATTCTTTTCAATGAACTTGTTAAATCGGTTCACAAATTGCACTGAACAATTCATTTGCAAGTTGGACTGATTGAATTGCAGCTCACAACAGCTCACTGATTCAAATGATCCAGTCAGAGCGAGTCTAGTGAACAACTCACTGATTCAGATGATCCAGTCAGAGCGAGTCTCTAGTGAACAACTCACTGATTCAAATGATCCAGTCAGAGCGAGTCTCTAGTGAACAACTCACTGATTCAAATGATCAGTCAGAGCGATTCTCAAGTCAAAAAACCACAGATTTAAATGTTCCGGTCAGAGTCTCTAGTGAACAACTTGCTGATTCAAATGAACTGGTCAGAGTGAGTCTCCAGTGAATGACTCGCTGATTCAAATGAACCGGTCAGAGTGAGAGCTTCAGTGAACAACTCACTGATTCAAATGATCTAGTCAGAGCGAGTCTCTAGTGAACGACTCACTGATTCAAATGATCTAGTCAGAGCGAGTCTCTAGTGAACAACTCACTGATTCAAATGATCAGTCAGAGCGATTCTCAAGTCAAAAACCACAGATTTAAATGTTCCGGTCAGAGTCTCTAGTGAACAACTTGCTGATTCAAATGAACTGGTCAGAGTGAGTCTCCAGTGAATGACTCGCTGATTCAAATGAACCGGTCAGAGTGAGAGCTTCAGTGAACAACTCACTGATTCAAACAATTCGGTCTGAGTGAGTCTCCTGTGAACAACTCGCTGATTCAAATTATCCGGTCAGAGTGAGTCTCCAGTTAGTAACTCACTGATACAAATGATCAGTCAGAGCAATTCTTGAATCAACAACTCACTGATTCAAATGATGCGGCCAGTGAGAGTCTCCAGTGAATGACTCGCTGATTCAGATGATCCGATCAGATCAAGTCTCCAGTGAACAACTTACTGATTCTAATGATCTGGACAGACCGAGTCTCCAGTAAAAAACCAACTGATTCAAATAATTCGGTCAAAACAAGTCTCCAATTGAACAGCTCTCGCATTCAAATGATCAGTCAGAGTGATTCGCGAGTCAACAACTCATTGTTTCACATGACCGATCAGTGCAGTTTTCGAGTCAACAACTCGCTGATTTAAATGATCCGATCAAAGCAAGTCTTTAGTGAATGACTCACTGATTCAGATGATCCAGTCAGAGCGAGTCTCCAGTGAACGGCTCACCGATTAAAGTGATCGGGTCAGAGTGAGTCTCCGGTGAACAACTCACTGATTCAAATGATCTAATCAGAGCAAGTCTGAAGTGAACAACTCACTGATTTACATGTTCTGGTCAGAGTGAGTCTCTCCAGTCTCCTTGTGAGTACTTAATACTTTTACTGGATTACTGTACTTTTACTCAAACGCTTGATTTGTGATTCGTTCACCACTAGTTGTTCCAAACTGTTCCAAACTTTTATTTTCAACATTGATTTAACATTTAAGAAACTTTAGAGCCCCCAAATGCAAAGTTTAAAGACGGAGACACATTTTTTTATGGTTAAACTGTGATTGGTGTGATATGAGATCTTTGGCCGTGTGATTCCCGCCTGCAGCTGTGCTGTTAATTAAAGACTTTTGAGAGCAACTGTGGGTATCGTTTCACACCACACACATACACACTTATTCCTCTTCCCGTCGAGGGCTCATGGGACACGTGCCTGCAAAACCCTCTCGCTTGTGCTCGGCAGAGGATTATGGGAAGAAGTGAGTTTCCTGGACAGATATATGCATGCTGTTTTTCTTATCTACCTGCTAACAGAGAGACCAATCGGCACATGTGAGCTGTGGCAGCATTCACCTACTGTCTGTATTATATAGTGTGTAAGATTGGGATTATCGTCTCCCTAATCATAGTATGTTGAAGCTAATATTGCAAAGGTGGATGCACAGTACATTTCTGGTGGACTTTCTCTTAAAGCAGGAATTCCCAAATGTTTATTTTGTTATTTAACCCAAAAATGTTGCCAAAGTACTATAGTTTTATTTAATCTTACTGAATTAATACACACGCACCACCAGAAAATGAATTATTTTAAAGTGTTGATTTATGGCAATTGAGATGCAGCCATGGACCATCAGCCGTGGGATCTGAAAACACCTGATTAGATGGAACATCATCACTGCTGAGATGAATCAAAGTGAAGCTCTGATGTATTCACACCCTCACACACACCTCTCAAACCTCTTACTTTCACATCTGAACACAGACTCGCTCACACCCTCCTTCACTTCGGCATGTGTCTCTGCTGACCTGTAATATGAACGTGTGAGGTCGGGAATCCACTGTCCGATTTCCCTGCTGGAATCATCTCGCCGTCTGCCTGTCTCCGTCCATATGTGCCGAGAAGAGAATTGCACGCTCTAGAGGCGTCACGTAAGGAAGTGTTTGTATGTGTGGCGTAATCCTGTTCGCCAGGCCGGCGTAAGAGCATTACGGAGCAGTCATGACATGTTTGATAATTGCTCGAGTTAATGAGAATTAATTCTATGGCATCTAATCTAGTTGAGTCACACATGCTCATGCGTGTGGAGGCTAGGATTAGCAAACGCTTCATACGTTATCATCTCAAATCAAAGACTGCTCACCTTCAGATGGCGTGGGAGAGAAGAGATACTGAAACCTTATAACAGAGAGTACGTTTGGAGAAAATACTTCCGAACTCTTCTGAAACTACTCGTTGGAAAAATGGAGTCAGCTACACTTCAAGCTACTTACATTTGAAAAATTAACTGATTTATTTAATATGAGATTACAGTGTCAGTTTAAAAAAAACAGCAATATTTATGTGGTATAAAACATGAGGGTGACAGTATTAAACAAAAAGCACCATCATTTATATAACTAAATTAAAAATGATTCCAGTTAAATGTTTGGACAAATAAATTTTATTAAGTAAATTTGAGTTTGCTTGTGTAAAACTTACCACTATGATTATAAAGTGTTGTGGGTTGTTGCCAGGGTGTTGCTAGGTGTTCTGAGTATTTGTTAGTATGTTACTATGTGGTTGCTAGGGAGTTCTGAGTGGCAATGTGTTGCTGTGGAGGTTGCTAGGGTGTTTCATATGTTAGTGTGTTGCTATGGTATTGCTTGGTGTTGCTAGGGTGTTTTGGCTGTGTTAGTATGTTGCTATGGTGTTGCTAGGTTGTTTTGTATAGTTGGTATGTTGCTATGGTGTTGCTAGAGTGTTATGAGCGGTTCTTGGTATGTTGCTATGGTGTTGCTAGGGTGTTTTGAATGTGTCCGTATGTTGCTACAGTGTTTCTATGGTGTTTTTATAGTTAGTATGTTTCTAGCATGTTTTGTATATGTTAGTATGTTGCTATGCTGTTGCTTGGGTGTTCTGAGCAGCTGTTAGTATGTTGCTGGGGTGTTTTAAATGTGGCAGTATGTTGCTATGGTGTTGCTAGGGTGTTTTGTATAGTTAGTATGTTGCTACAGTGTTGCTAGAGTGCTTTGGATGTGTTAGTATGTTGCTATGGTGTTGCTATAGTCTTTTTAATAGTTAGTATGTTTCTATGGTGTTGCTAGAGTGTTCTGAACGGTTGTTAGTATGTTGCTAGGGAGTTTTGAATGTGTTACTATGTTGCTATGGTGTTGCTAGGGTGTTCTGAGTGGTTCTTAGTATGTTGCTATGCAATTAGGTGCTCTGAGCGGTGCTAAAGGCTTTTTGCTTATAGTGTGTTGTCTTCAATATCTATATTTTTTACTTTTGTATTTTTTTTTAATATTTGTGTTTAATATGTATAGAATGTTTATATTTTAATATTTGTTCCTTTTCTTATAAATTTGGTATATTTTTATATTTTATTGTTTATGTTTATATTATATATATATTTTATATTTAGATTTCCATTCACTTTTATACATTTATGTTTTATAATTTAAATAATTATAATTTATAATTTATATTACGTTTTTTTCCTTTCTTTTCTATATTTTATTATTTATATTTAATGTTCATATTTTATTAACTTTTTGGTATTTTATTTTATTTCAGTTAACGCTTATGAAAGTATTTTTAATGGTTTTAGTTTCGTTTTAGTTAAACAATAGTAACCCCGTAAAACACCTTTGAAGAAGCGCTGCATCTGCCACAGATCTATTCCTAATGATGTCATTACCGCATCTGCAAGCGGCAAAGATCCTCATGAAGTTCTTCCAAGAGAGCCCACGCATGGCTTAACATGAAAGCGCGCGAGTGCGGTAAAGCAGCAGCAGGGGTCTTCGGAGAGCAGGGGGAGTGATTTCAGAGGAGGAAAGTCGAGTTCGGCAGCAGAATAAATGAGATTAGTGCCATCGGGTTGACTGGGGATAAAATAAACTCTGAAAACTGCCAGGGCCAGTTTGAGGACCAGCATCTCTGCTTCCTGCTGTTACAGGAAGTTACGAAAGGGCTTTTCTAGTGCTGAGACTTTCTCGAGTTGGACTTGACATGGGCGTCAGAACGTCAGGTCTGCAGAATATAATCAGCTTTAAAGTTTTCATTTATCAGCCCCCAAGGAAATGCACGTAATTGGCAAGTGTTAATTAAAGATTCGGAGGGAATGATGGGCAGGGATGCTCACGCCGTTTGGGGCCGACATGTCAAAACACGCTGCTTATGAGCGCACACACGCCAGAGGAGCTCTTTCATGGGGATTTCATCAAACCGGTCAAAAGAAAGCACAAAGAAGTCTGCGATTCAAACCTGAAAAATGAAAAACAACATTAGCATGTAGATGAAGACAAGATTCTGTGTCTGGAGAACATGAGCCGCAGGTTTCGTTCGTGGAGCTTCACTAGTCAGTAAAGCTCTCAAGACTTCTTTAAGTTTATGTAAATGATTCCATTCAACTTTTCACTCTAACTGTTAAGACAGTTTCTCAGCTGTTTTACGAGCTGCCGGATCATTTTCAATGGAGAGGGCACTGAAAGCGGCGGTTCATGCACAAAATTCACTGCAACTTCATCATTACTGCTAGCAGCACACATGCTGCACAAGATAAACTGATTTTATGCTAGTAATATAATAATGTATTGGAAAAAATAAGTATTCATTTACAAAAATGCTAAATAAACCAGAACATAAAATCCACACTTCATAGCTTTTTCATGCACTGGTCAATTTTAGTCTTTCGGAATGTGTTGTTTCAGACTGGTGGAAAGAAAACATCCAAAATACACTTTGAAATGTTTATTTTATTGCGTTTTTATGTTGCTGTGGTTGTTAGTATGTTGCTATGGTGTTGCTAGGGAGTTCTGAGCAGATGTTAGTATGTTGCTGTGGTGTTTATAGGTTGTCTGGATATGTTGTCTGTATAGTAAGTATGTTGATATGGTGTTGCTAGGGTGTTTTGTATAGTTAGTATGTTGCTATGGTGTTGCTAGGGAGTTCTAGAGGGTTGTAAGTATGTTGCGGTGGTGTTTATAGGTTGTCTGGATATGTTAGTATGTTTCTATGGTGTTGCTAGGGTGTTTTGTATAGTTAGTATGTTGCTATGGTGTTGCTAGGGTGTTTTGGGTGTGTTAGTATGTTGCCATGGTGTTGCTAGGGTGTGTTGGATGTGTTAGTATGTTGCCATGGTGTTGCTAGGGTGTTTTGTATAGTTAGTATGTTGCTATGGTGTTGCTAGGGAGTTCTAGGGGGTTGTAAGTATGTTGCGGTGGTGTTTATAGGTTGTCCTGATATGTTAGTATGTTGCTGTGGTGTTGCTAGGGTGTTTTGTACAATTAGTATGTTGTTATGGTGTTGCTAGGGTGTTTTGGGTGTGTTAGTATGTTGCCATGGTGTTGCTAGGGTGTGTTGGATGTGTTAGTATGTTGCCATGGTGTTGCTAGGGTGTTTTGTATAGTTAGTATGTTGCTGTGGCGTTGCTAGGGTGTTTGGATGTGATAGCATGTTGCCATGGTGTTGCTAGGGTGTTTTGTATAGTTAGTATGTTGCTATGTTGTTGCTAGGGTGTTTTGGATGTGATAGCATGTTGCCATGGTGTTGCTAGGGTGTTTTGTATAGTTAGTTTGTTGCTATGGTGTTGCTAGGGAGTTCTGGACAGTTGTAAGTATGTTGCTATGCAGTTGGCTCAGTGTTTCAACACAAATTCTGCTGATGAACTTAAAGGCTTCTATTGGATCATTAAGGTTAAACATCATATTATGTTAAGCTTTATTTTACATCCTAATATATTTTATATTTATATTATATTTTTATACATTATTATTTATATTCACTTTAAACATACTTGTTATATTTTTTCAGTTAACATTTATTTAAATGTTTTTAGTCGTTTTAGTTTTAGGTTCATTTTAGTCAAATGATAGTAACCCTGTAAAATATGTATTAAATACGTTTTGAAATGTTTATTTTATTGCATTTTATATGTGTGCATTTGTAGATTTCAATTATGATGTATTTGGAGACTTTAGCAACACTTACACCAAACTTAACAGTGTTATTTCTAGCATTTCTCTGATTTTATGCAACATTTTATTCATAAAAATGAGTGAAAATGTAACTTTCTGTCTGTTAAATGCATTTTCTAGTTTATGAAGTGATAAAAACATAAACCCAAAAGCCTTAACTTTAAAATGTTCACAAAATCAAACAAGACTTAAAAACTTAAATTAAACTAAAAACAGACAATATGAAAAAACAAACTCATCTCAGTAATACTTAAATAGCACTGTTTTATCATAAGATGTTATTTAAGCTTGGTTAATTGTCATTTAGCAGCAGAAGTTTCTGGTTTGTGGGTCACTGCAACCTTTATGAGACCTTTGTGAATCCTGCTTCCAGCCTACGGCTTTATTCTGCATTCTAAATGCCTCATAATAATGAAACACACGATTTGATCTTGTTTGAGACAGAACTCGCTAAATAAAAAGCTCCAGCGAGGTATCTGTGGGTGTGGGAACTACTTTTCATTCTCTTCCTTCTGGAAAGCACAGCAGGAGAAGCGTTCAGCGGCAGCTTACCTGGAACAGACGAGTCTTTTGAAGAGAGACGCAGATCTTGCGCTGCGCTTTCATGCGCGATGGACTCTATAGAGAGCAGTCACAGCCTGTCATGCAAATTCATCAATTCCCCTTCATCCCGTTCACACGGTAACCTGTCGTAGCCATGGATACCGCTGGAGGATGCTAGAATGGCCTGTTTATGAAGGCAGCATCAAAACACACGCTTTTTTGATTTATATCAGGGATAAAATAAAAGTTTGTTTTTGTTTATTCTGGACTTAGTATGAATAATTCAATGAATTTTTTTTTTATTTCACATTGAAATGTTGCAAGAGTAATTCAGTTTCACATTTTATATTATTATTATTATTATTATTATTGATGGTTGTTATTAATATTTTTTTGAAAAATCAAAGTAGGCACACCACAGCTCCAGAATTAAAAAAAATATTCATTTATGTTCTCACCACATGGTGATGTTTTGTTTTTCTAAAATAATAATACAAATTGTAATAATGATACATATTTCTACTGTAATATTTTTCTGTAAAATAAAAAGTTAGTATTTAAAGAAAACAGTCATTATAATAATTATAATAATTTTGCAGGGTTTGAAAAATAAAATGAAATAAAATAAAATGAAATACAATAAAATAAAATAATCAAATAAAATAAAATAAAAATTTATGGCAGTCTTAATTTCTTCTTTTTTAGATGTTAAGCCAACTTAAATAATAATAATAGTTATAATAATATATATATTTCTATTTTAATATTTTACTGTTTAAATTAAATTAAATTAAAAATATATTCACTCTAATATTATAAATAAAATATTATGAGTAATACTTATTTAGTTTCATATTTTTATATTATTATTATTATTCATGGTTATTTTTCTTAAATACTTTTTCATTTGTATTTTTATTAGCAGTGAATAAGTACAGTGAAATATTACAATTTAATAGTAATAATGATAAAAACAAGAAATATTACTATTAAAATATTAAATAATAATTATAATTGTTGTTGTTGTTGTCAATGTTATAGTTACTCAGATTTATAAACATGTTTAAATATATATATAAAATATTAAATAAAAAAATTATATAAAAATATAAAAATTGAATTATAAAAATGTAATTTATTATTATTTATATTTATTTATACATTTTTTATTTTATTTTATTTTTCCCTTGTGTATTTTTTCTCTTTTTTTTTTTGTATATTTTTTGTTTGTGGTTGAAAATATGTTCTATCAAGGGGATAAAACAAGAATTGAGCTTATTTTTATATTATTTATTTTCTCAGCACGTGTTTCTGGACTTAAGAATGATTCATCAGTGCATGCAGGTTATTTCAAAGAAAAACAAACATTTTTAAGGATCTAAAGAAGTTTCTGTGCTGGATTTATTGTGTTCCATTTAAATATCTTGGCCTTATAAACCGTTTTCTAAAATTAGCAGCGTTCTGTGAAGACGTGTTGTGGTCTGCAGTGTTTTTGCTCTTCAATGCGAGTGCAAATGTTCAAGGCCGCGATTAGCCCAGGATTTGGCTGAAATGGCTCGTGTGGAGGGAGAAAGAGAGAGGCAGAAGGCAAAATAAATGTTTAGAAATTATAATTAAGCGGCTGACATCTCTTTTGGGACATAAATTATTCATGTTTATTTGGAAAGAGAATTTGCATGTAGAGGCAGAACGGACGCGGTGCCTGCGTGTGTTCAGAGTCTCAGTCTCTCACAGGAGCCGCAGTGATGACAGATGATGTTTGGATGTTCGACTTTTACCTGAATGCTGCTTGTGACGGCAATACGTCATTCAGGCTTGTGTGTGTAAAATCAACCTGTTTTATGTCATTGTTGGTGCTTATGTAATCTACATCACTTCCAGAATCTGAAATACACTTCCTGTGGACTTTGAGTATGTGACGGGCGGTGAAATCAGTCTGGCGCGTCTGAACCGGATCAGCAGATGTTCTGTCAGGTGCAGAAATAGATCTGGTGTCACATCAGAGAAACGAGAACCGTCGTGAGTGAATCTGCTTCATGATTTCATGATAAATCCAGCAACCTCATCTCTTTATTCTGTGAAAGACTGCACCATTCATTGACATTGTCTAAAATCATGATATGGAATTGCGTGTTTGTCATATCACCAAGGCTGACCACAAAACCAGTCATAAGGGTCAATTTTTGCAATTAAGATTTATGGTTTATTTTTTTGGCCGAGATACAACTATTTGAAAATCTGGAATCTGAGGATGCAAAAAAAAATCAAAATATTGAGAAAATCACCTTTAAAGTTGTGCAAATGAAGTTCTTAGCAGTGCACATTACTAATCAAAAAATAAGTTTTTATATGTTTACGGTAGGAAATGTACAAAATATCTTTTATTTTATTTTATTTTATTTTAATTATTTTATTATAAATAATTTATTTTAAAATAAATTATTATTATTATTATTATTATTATTATTATTATTATTATTATTTAGTGCTCTCAAATCAATTAATCCTGATTAATCACATCCAAAATACTTATTATGTATATATATAAATACACACACATACACTTTATATTTGGAAAATATTTAGATGTATTTACATGTATTTTTATTCTTATTCATATTGTATATAAATATATTTGATATATAAATAACTATTTTTTCTTAAATATATCTATGCTTGTGAGTATGTGCTTTGTATGCGATTAATCGCAATTAATCGATTTGACAGCACTATTATTATGATTATTATTATTGCTGTTTTTTAAATAGTATTTTTTATTTTACAGTAAATATTATAATAGAAATATTTATTATTATTATTATTATTATTATTATTATTATTATTATTATTTAGTGCTCTCAAATAATTAATCGTGATTAATCGCATACAATAAATATATCTATGCTTGTGAGTAATCGATTTGCCAGCACTATTATTATGATTATTATTATTATTATTATATATTATTATTAATACTATTTTTTATTTTATGGTAAATATTATAATAGAAATATTTATTATTATTATTATTATTATTATTATTATTAATGACAATAAAAAATAATTTTACTTTCATACTAGTCACATAGTAATTGTTCAGCCTTACAAATTATGAAATTATTATTATTACAATTATTTAGTAATATGATTACTACATTTTTCTTATTTTTTCTTAAATACTCTGTTTTTATTTTACAGTACAGTGTTAGAATATTAATATTGCTTTATATTGTTTAATATTATTATTTTTATTTATTCATTATAATAATCACTATGAAGTAATAATTTGTCAATATTTTTGTAGTGCTGTCCAATGATTAATCACGATTAATATATATGTATGATGTATATGTATATAATATGATTAGTATATATATATATATATGTATATATACACCCATGCATGTATATATTTAAGAAATATGCTTATATATCCAATATATGTCCAAATTGTGCAGCCCTACAAACAAGAACAGCTTTTTAAATTGCAAGTGCCGTTTTTTCCGAAAAAGTTGATTTCCTTCCTCAGATGGTGCAGCCCTACTGTTATGTGTGTCTGTGGCAGAAAACATGTTCTCAGTGTCATATCATGACACATACGGAGCTCCTCTGAAGCCACAGAAGTGAGTGTGTGTGTGTGCTGAATATGATGGGTGGACAGCGCCTGATTAAAAGTCAGCACACACTTGCAGAGGTCAGCGTGTGTGTGTGGTTTGTAGGTGAGGCGTCACAGTCGACGGAACGGCTTCATTGGGATGCGCACATGAACAGGGAAAGGCTGGTGTGTTTTTCATTCAGGAGGAGAGCGAGAGCTCTTCACTGAGTATGAATCAGTAAGTTTCTACTGCAGGATCAAAGCAGTGAGAGTTCATTCAGCCTCATGTTGTTCCAAACACATGCTGGGATTTACATCCATGAAAACTACTTTTGAAGAATTTTCTGTACTTTCTTGTCGCTCAAACAGCAGATAAAAATGTATGCATTCAATGCATGTAAGGCATCTGCCAAATGCATTAAAGGAAATGTGTTTTTTGGATGAACTATTCTTTTAAAAGAAAGAGAGAGAAAATAATATAGAGGCCATGTGATCATTTGTTGAGAGCAAAACTCAGATTTAGCTGGCAGAGGAGCTTGTATCACTTGTTGCTTCAAGTCTGTAATCATTATATCAGCTTTATATAAACTCTACAACAGCAAAACAGTAACTCTGTCAAGTGTGAGTGTGTGTGTTTTCTCTCAGGCAGCGCCACAGGCAGTTCATCATGGGGCCGATGCTCACCGTCTCATTAGACTCATCTCTCTGTCTCTCTCTGTGTGTCTTTATAGTGTCATTCAGAGGATATTAGCGTCTGCTGTGTTTTACGGCAGCAGCTGACAGAGTGGAATACGAGTTTGAAAACTCACCTTCATACAGTATCAGTGCAGTATACGGTCACAATGCATTCATTACATCACGAATAGAACACAATTAGAGTGGAATAGAAATGTGACGTATCCTTGTGTGCTCTCTGTGTTGGATTAGAGCTGTGCATATTAAACTGATGGATAATGTGTGTGAGGTGCTAATTGTAATTCAACTGGAGTGTGTGTGTGTGTGCGTGTGTGTGCATGTGTGTGAAGGTCAGTGAAGATCTCAGCGCTGTTGCTCTGTATTCTACAAACCTTTGATCTTCTGCTCCGTCCTGTCAGAACCATCCTGACGACATGCAGAACACACACACACTCACGTACCTCTCTCACTGCATCTCACACACACTCAGTGGCAGGTTTTTCTGACTGTAGTAACTTTAATGTGGCTGATGTCATCGATGACAGCCAATTAATTTTCTGATTAAAAAAAAATAATAATCTAAATGTAAAGAAATGCTTTAAAATTTCAAATTGACATATTTGCATATTTAATAGGTCATTTATGCAAGCATGTTTTAAAATGTAGTTAAATGTAATAAAATACTAATTGAATGAATCACAAATCATTTAAAATGTGACATTTACATTACAGGTTTTTACATATGCTTTGAATCTGCAAAAAAGTTATTATCATTTTAACACAATAAAAGGAATCATATAAATTGCATGTGTTTTTTATTTAATTAGTGCTGCCCTGAATAAGCTATTTTACATAACAGATGTTCACATATAGTCCACAAGTTTAAACACACAAATTGGTAGAAAAATAATATAATATAATATAATATACTCTTAGTATTTTTAAAATGTAGTATTTTGAAATGCTTTAATGCATGTTTTAAAATGTACTTAAATGTAATAAAATAATTAAATGTAATAAATAATTTAATTATTATATCATAATAAATTTAACATTACAGATGTTTATATATAATCCATAAATCAAAATTATATCTGAAATGATAAAAAAAATATAAAATATCATATAAATAATCGTATAAAGCATTTTAAGTGAAACATTTGTTTTTATTATAATATAATATAATAGTGTTAGCATTTTAAAAATATGTTAATGCTTTAATGCATGTTTTAAAATGTAGTTAAATGTAATAAAATAATTAAATGTAATAATTAATAATTTAATGAATCATAAATCATTTAAAATGCAACATTTAACATTGCAGATGTTTATATATAATCCAGAAGTCAAAATTGTATCTGAAATGCTAAAAAAATATGTCGTATAAAGCATCTTAAATGAATTTGTTTTATTTTTATAATATAATAATAGAATAGAATAGAATAAATAGTCAGTATTTTTTAATTTTGTAATGCTTTAATGCATGTTTTAAAATGTAGTTAAATGTAATAAAATAATGAAATGTAATAAATAATGTAATGAATATATCATAATAAATCTTTTAAAATGCAACATTTAACATAACAGATATTTATATATAATCCACAAGTCAACGTTATATCTGAAATGCTAAATATATATATAAAATATATCATATAAAGCATTTTAAATGCAACAGTTGTTTATTTTTATAATGTTATGTAATATAATATAATAGTCTTAGTGTTTTTTTAAATGTTGTAATGCTTTAATGTACATTTTAAAATGTAGTTAAATATAATAAAATAATTAAATGTAATAAATAACATAACAGATGTATACAGTATATATAATCCACAAGTCAAAATTATATCTGAAATGATAAAATATATATATAAAATATATCATATAAAACATCTTAAATGAAACATTTGTTTATTTTATAATATAATATAATATAATATATAAATCTATTTATGCATAAATGAAATAAACTGTCAGTTAGCACAGTCTAGGGAGAAAAACGTATTAAATGTGCCTTAAAATTACTGATTCTCACAGTGTTGCTTAATTTTACACCAACAAGAAATCATCATATTTCTATTTAATGTGTTAAAAACTGACTGCCCTCTTCACAGTTCACAATAATGACTGTCTGTCTGTCTGTCTTTGTGTCTGCAGTACAAGCAGGTGGAGCAGTACATGTCCTTCCATAAGCTGCCAGCGGACATGAGACAGCGGATCCACGATTACTACGAGCACAGATACCAGGGGAAGATGTTTGATGAAGAGAGCATTCTGGGAGAACTAAATGAGCCTCTAAGAGAGGTGAGAACAAACAGATGCCTTTTCTGAAAACCCGTATGCATGAATGCTGCATCCCACAATGCAGTGCACTCACGTTCAACTTTCTTTTCCATTGTGGCTTTTCCATTTCTTTTCCAATTCATGTTTGCTTTTCGCGTCACAGGAGATCATAAACTTCAACTGTCGGAAACTGGTTGCGTCTATGCCGCTGTTCGCCAACGCGGATCCGAATTTTGTGACGTCGATGCTCACCAAACTCCGCTTCGAGGTCTTCCAACCTGGAGATTACATCATACGAGAAGGAACCATCGGAAAGAAGATGTACTTCATCCAGCACGGCGTGGTGAGCGTCCTCACCAAAGGAAACAAGGAGACCAAGCTGTCGGACGGGTCCTACTTTGGAGGTACAAATGAATCACAATTGTGGAAATACAAAAGTGGATCATGCACCCTCACACACACACTGGAGCTCAGCCATTTCTCCAGCTTTAATATTTATAATGATGGATTAGCCAAAACAAAAGCTTTTTGCCTCTAAGCTTTTGGGACAGTCACAGAACCGCGGGATCGCAGCCGTTAAGTGCCCTATTTCTGGGCTGTTAACGCAGATGCAGAGCAGGTGATGTTTGGGTCGCTTCCGGTTTAGTTTTTTGGGCCCCTGACACAGATTTTCAAACTTTCTATCCTTCAGATTTTATCATTCAGAACAGAGAGGTCTGAGGATGAAATAACAATTCTGACGACTGCGGCTCGCTGATCTGTGATTGACAAAGACACGCTTGTGAGCACACGAGTTTAGATTTTATGAATAAATAAAGAATAAAGACTGCACATTTTATGTCCCAACTGCACTGATGGCTTTGACATTGTTTACTTTCAGATAGAGAGAGTGTTTTGAATAAATGAGGTTAAATGAGTTAGAAAAGTGCCTTTGTAGACACATACATACACTACCTTTCAAAAGATTAGGGTCATTAAAGAAATTCATACTTTTATACATCAAGGATACATTCAATTGATCAAAAGTGACAGTAAAGACATTTATAATGTTACAAAATATTTCTTTTTCAAAGAAATGCTATTCTTTTGAACTTTTTGTTCATCAAAGAATCCTTAAAAATAAAATGTATCACAGTTTTCATAAAAAAAAATACTGGGCAGCACAACTGTTTTCAACATTAATAATGTTTCTTGAGCAGCAAATCAGCATATTAGAATGATTTCTAAAGAATCATGTGACACTGAAAACTGGAGTAATGATGCTAAAAATTCAGATTTGATCACAGGAATAAATTACATTTTCACAGATATTCACATAGAAGATGGATAGTTTAAATTGGAATAATATTTCATATTTTTACTGTATTTTTGATCAAGTAAATGCAGGAAATCAGCATATTAGAATGATTTCTGAAGGATCATGTGGCATTGAAGGCTGGAATAATGATGCTGAAAATTCAGCTTTGATCACAGAAATAAATTACATTTTAACAGATATTCACATGGAAAGTAGCTGTTTTAAATTACAATAATATTTCACAATATTGCTGTTTTTACTGTATTTGTAATCAAATAAATGCAGCTTTGGTGAGCAAACCAATTTTATAGGTAACATTTTAAAATAAGGTCATGTTTAATAAAGTTAACAAATATACAATTATTCATTGTTCATGTTGGTTCACAGTGCTTTAACTAATGTTAACAGATACAACTTTTATAAATGTGATAAAATATATTAATACAAGGAAAATTAAGATGCATGAATGTTGGTTCATATAGTTTATTATAAATTATGTTACTTTTATTAATTATAATTTTATAATATAATAATATTATATTATAATAATAATAACATAATATAATAATAATTAATAATATAATATAATAATAATTATATTAATAATAATATAATATAATGATAGTAATCATAAATATATACAGTATATATATATTGAAGCCTTGAGACTGTAAGTGTTGTGGCATTCAGTGTTGTCATGATGTAATTTTCCTGTTGCTCCAGAGTCATTAGTCACATGACGTTATCTCAGGTGATTTGTTGGTAATTTGGTATAGGCAGTGTGAAAGAGGTCAAAGGTCAGGACTGCAACTCTCGACACTCTTTCATTTGCTTCATTTCATTGGGTGGTTTCTGTTTAAATAATAAGGCATTTAGCCTTATGTGACCCACCGACCATCACTAATTACATCTAGTGTACGCCACGTGACCTTTGACCTCATCCCTCGGGAACTCTGATGGAAGTAATGGTAAGATAACACGCAATCCATGTCTACCACAATGCCTGCACTAATCTGCATTTCACATACACGCCCCTGACCATCTCCAGTCTTCAAGTCCTAGCACCAGTGCATGCTGGGAAAGAAACAGAAAGCCGTGGAGAATTTGTTTTTAAGCAGAGTTATTCGCTCATGAAATTAATTTATGTAACGGCTCCTCAGGGGGATGTGAGATTTTACTGTCCTGGTGTCTGGTATTTGTTACTTGTGTGACGCTGACTTTGGCCAAAGCAAGCAGAGATTTGGACAGGCTTCACATGGAGAGCTCAAACTGCTGTCTAGATAGGCAGCTCAGTAGGGTTGGAACAGTCTCTGTGTTTTTTACTTAAATAAGGGAGTAAGAAACGTGCATGAGCTCGACTTTAAACAGCACACATGAAAACACATGAATGCCCTTATGATTCCTGTGATTGTGTCAGCCATCAATGATTTAAATGCAGGGGCTGATGATAATTATGGACACGCTGCTCATACCAGGTCATGTGACTCGCTCCCCATAATGAGGTCGCATGCTTGAGCTTGACTTAATGAGGAGGGATGAATATGAAAGAAGACATTGATGAGCCCAATAGCAGCCAGGACTATCTATTTGTTTATTTATTTATTTATTTATTTTGAAGATAATGTGAGGAGTGTTGTTTATCAGTGCTAGAGTTTTGATATGTGGTTGTTAGGGTGTTCTTAATTACTAGAGGGTTTCTGGGGTGTTCTGAGTGGTTTCTAGGGTGTTTTGGATGGTTGCTAGGTGGTTTCTAGGGTGTTCTGGCTGGTTTCTAGGGTGTCTCAGGTGTTAGTGGTTTCTAGGGTGTTCTTAGTGGTTGCTAGGGTATTCTGGGTGGTTGTTAGGTGGTTTTAGGGCGTTTCGGGTGGTTGCTAGTTGTTGTTTTTATGTGTTTGTGTGTGTGTTCAGGGTGGTTGCTAGGTGTTTTCTTGTGGTGTCCTGGCTGGTTGTTAGGGTGTTTCAGATAGTTGGTGATTTCTAGGGTGTTCTGAGTGGTTTCTAGGGTGTTTTGGATGGTTGCTAGGGTGTTTCAGGTGTTACGTGGTTTCTAGGGTGTTCTGAGTGTTGGCTAAGGTGTTCTGGATGGTTGTTAGGTGTTTATTAGGGTGTTCTGGGTGGTTGCTAGGTGTTTTTGTGGTGTCCTGGCTGGTTGTTAGGCTGTTTCAGATGGTAGGTGGTTTCTAGGGTGTTCTGATTGGTTGTTACGGTGTTCTAGATGGTTGCTAGGTTGTTTCTAGGGTGTTCTGACTGATTCCTAAGATATTCTGGATGGTTGCTAGGTGGTTTAAGGGTGTTGTGAGTGGTTGCTATGGATGCCTGGCTGGTTGTCAGGGTGTTTCAGATGGTAGATGGTTTCTGTGTTGTTCTAAGTGGTTGCTAGGTAGTTTCTATAGTGTTGTGCATGGCTCCTAGGGTGTTTTGGATGGTCAGTGGTTTCTAGGCTGTTCTGAGTGGTTAGTAGGATGTTCTGGATGGTTGCTAGGTGGTTTAAGGGTGTTGTGAGTGGTCGCTGTGGTGTTTTGATTGGTTGCTAGGTGGTATTTAGGGTGTTCTGGCTGGTTGTTAGGATGTCTTGGGTGGTAGGTGGTTTCTAGGGTGTTCTGAGTGGTTGCTAGGTGATTTCTAGGGTGTTGTGCATGGTTGCAAGAGAGTTTTGGATGGTTGCTAGGTGGTTTATAGGGTGTTCTGGCTGGTTGTTAGAGTGATTTGATGTTAAGTGGTTTCTACAGTGTTCTGTGTGGTTGCTAATTGTTCTAGAATTTTGTACATGGTTCCTAAGGTGTTTTGGATGGTTGGTGGTTTCTAGGGTGTTCTGAGTGTTGGCCAAGGTGTTCTGGCTTGTTTTAGGATGTTTTCGATGGTAGGTGGTTTCTTGGGTGTTCTGAGTGGTTGGTAGGTGATTTCTAGGGTGTTGTGCATGGTTGCAAGAGAGTTTTGGACGGTTGCTAGGTGGTTTATAGGGTGTTCTGGCTGGTTGTTAGGGTGATTTGATGTTAAGTGGTTTCTACAGTGTTCTGTTTGGTTGCTAGGTGTTCTAGAATGTTGTACATGGTTCCTAAGGTGTTTTGAATGGTAAGTGGTTTCTAGGGTGTTCTGATTGGTTGCTAGGTGGTTTCTAGGATGTTGTAAATTGCTGCTAGGGTGTTTTGTATAGTAGGTGGATTCAAGGGTGGTCTAAAATGTTGCTAGGATGTTCTGTATGGTTACTAGGTGATTTTTAGGGTGTTCTGGCTGGTTGTTAGGGTGTTTCAGATTGTAGATGGTTTCTAGGGTGTACTGAGTGGTTAGTAAGATGTTTTAGATGGTTGTTTTAAGGGTGTTCTGATTGGTTTTTAGGGTGTTTTGTATGGTGGGTGGCTTCTAGGGTGTTTTAAATATTTGCTAGGTGGTTTTAGGGTGTTCTGAGTGGTTGCTAGGTGTTTTTTAGGGTGTTGTGCATGGTCTGTAGGGTGTTTTGGATAGTTGGTGGTTTCTAGGGTGTTCTGCGTGGTTGGTAAGATGTTCTAGCTAGGTTGTTTTTAGGGTGTTCTGATTGGTGGCTTGGTGGTTTTTAGGGTGTTGTGCATGGCCCCTAGCGTGTTTTGGATAATTGGTGGTTTCTAGGGTGTTCTGGGTGGTTGCTAAGGTGGTCTGGATGGTTGCTAGGTGGTTTTTAGGGTGTTCTGATTTATTTTTATGGTCTTTTGTATGGTTCTATGGTGTTTTAAATTGGTTGCTAGGTGTTCTGAGCGGTTGCTAGGTGTTTTTAGGGTGTTGTCCATGGTCCCTAGGGTGTTTTGGATAATTGGTGGTTTCTAGGGTGTTCTGAGTGGTTGCTACAGTAGTCTGGGTGGTTGCTAGGTGGTTTTTAGGGTGTTTTGTACTGTATAGTCAGTGGTTTCTAGGGTGACCTGAGGGGTTTCTAAAGTGGTTGAGATGGTTGCTATGTGGTTTTTAGGTGGTTCTGGCTAGTTGTTAAGGTGTTTTTGATGGTTAGTGGTTTCCAGGCTGGTCTAGATGGTTACTAGGTGGTTTTCAGGATGAGTGGTTGATAGGCTGGTCTGTGGTTGTGTTTAAATCTCTGACTAACTGTGAGCAGTAGCACTAGTGATGTTCTGCACTACTGAGAAATAATAAGGGCAGACAGTCACTCTGATATCCTTTCTTTTGACACATACACGCTGCAGGTGGACCGTCACTGTAATACATGTGCCGTCAGCCTCTCTGGATAAAAGCTTCAATCTGCAGCAAAATCTCAAAGCGCGGCAGGAGTGTGCCGTGTGTGTGTGTGTGTGTAGGTCATTTTTAGTTAAATGTCATGATCGGGGACGTTTGATTCATTCTAATCTAGAAGCAGGATTTCTTCGGGAAAATCCCCCGGATCCAAGTCATCTCAGCCTGTTTCTGTCGCATAAGGAAGAAAATCGATCTCGCTGTCTCATCAGTGTTGTCATCTTGTGTCACTTTCACTAGACTAAAGCTAATCTGAGACAGCATCACATGAGTGAGTGTGGTTCCAGAATATGTTCTGAGGTGCAGGAAGTGACATCATGACATCATGTCTCTGCTCATGAATATTAATTATGTCGTGCATACCTTTCTTGGTACTGTAACATTAGTGAACCGTCCATTCACGTAAGTCATTAATATTCACGAGGCAAACCTTCACTTGGGATTTGTAATTCAGGTCTTGTACACATTTTTAAGTTGAAAGGCCGTCAGGAAACATCTGACCTGGCATTGAGAATGAATATCAGACCAACTTTACTTTGATCTGTTTTTCTGAGCATACGTATCCTAACTTACAGCTTAAATCTCCAAGGTGTTTTTATCTAGAGATCATACATTTTTCAGACTTTTCTTTTTTAATATGAGCCAACAAGTAGATATATTTAGATATCAGCTGACTACATTCAGTAGATTCAGACTACAAAAACAGCCGACCGGCACCTCTGGTGTGAAACAGAGAGAAATTGTGTGTATTTTTGTGTATTTCTCTGTGTGTGTGTTTGGACTGTGGTTCTGGCTGCCTCGTTTGCCAATGGTTGGAGTGTGAGGCTGCTGTGCTTATAATCCTCTCACGACTCCAGCTCTCTGACTCTCATTACACACTGACACATTGAGAGTTTTTAACAGGGAAACTGCTGCACAGGTTCACTGATTCCCCTTTTTTTCTGGCTTTCTTGGTGAATTTATTCTGGCTTATTTCTTAATTTCTAAGTCCTAATATATCTGTCCATTAAAACCAGTGAAATTATGCAGAAATGGCAGTACATTAGAAATAGCATTAGAGTATAATAAAGTCTAATACATGTTTTGAGCAATATGGCATAAGATGCAATAAATGCATAAGATGCAAAAAATGCAATAATATTTTACAGCAGATTTGAATGTGGATCATCTATTCGACTTTTGCTTTATAATGAATTATCAGTTAATCATTCTTGTAATTCATAATAATATTGTGAATAATCTGATATTTAGGTTTGTGTCCATCAAGTTACAAATAAAAAGAGGAAATGACTATTAAATAATAATTAATTATGAATTATTATTATTTGTTTATTTGTAATGTAATTTATAATTATGAATTAGAATGTATTTTTATTATTATTATTATTTAATTCACTGGATTATCCAAAAATACCAATACCTAAACCTTTTTTTTGTTGTTGAATTTCCAGCAAAAATAATTACAGCATTATATCTATACTGCCATGGTACCATGCTGCTGTTTTTGTTTGTTTGTTTGATTCATGTTTTTTTTTTTTTTTTAAACAAATATGATGGTATATAAGTAGTGATTGCTTGATTAATCAACCAATATTTGTCTATTTTGAGATTATGTTCGTATCATCCTAGCTCTGAAGTGTTTGTGATGTTTAAATATATGCAAGCGATGTTCCAGAACAGATCCACTTAGTGTTTAATGACAAAAACACAGTCATACTGCAGAGTTAAAGGGACAGTGCATCCAAAAATGAAAATCCTGTCATTATTTAGTCAGGCTCAAGTTTTTCCAAACAAGTTTGAGTCTTTGGTTGATTTTTAAAAAATGTTGGTAACCAAACAGCTGCTGGTAGACAATTTTTCTTTCCATACTATGGAAGTCAGTGGCTACAAGCACTTGAGTAAATGATGCCACAGTTTCAGTTTGGGTGTACTGTCCCTTTAAGATTACCCTGATCCACACACACCCTCCATCATGGTAAACAATCCCGGTATTCCATCAGATTATTCCAACCTGGACGTTGATGCAGTTTCATTTTGATGGGTGTATATATATATATATATATATATATATATATACACAAAATACAACTCTTTCAGTATGGAATGCTTATAAATGCAATTTAGTATAATTATAAACGCAAATAATTTTAATAATAAATGCATTTAGAATAATGTATTATTATAATTTGCATTATTAACCTAAAGAAAAAAATATTCTTACAGCAATGAAATGCTTATAAATGCACTTTATAAATGCTATTTAGTATAATTATAAATGCAAATAATAACAAATAATTATCATAATAAATGCATTTATAATAATTTATTATTTATTATAATTTGCATTATTAACCTAAAAAACTATAGTCTTAATACTCTGCCAGTATGATTTTTTTTTTTATTAATGCAATGTATTATAATTATAAATGCAAATTATAATAATAAATGTTATAATGAACGCTAAATATATTATATTTATAATATTAAAGGGACAATTCACCCAAAAATGCTGTCATCATTTACTCACCCTCAAGTTTTTCCAAACCAGTTTGAGTCTTTTGTTGATTTTTAAAGAATGTTGGTTACCAAACAGCTGCTGGTAGACATTTTTTTTCCATACTATGGAAGTCAGTGGCTACCGGCACTTGAGTAAATAATGCCACAGTTTCATTTTTGGGTGTACTGTCCCTTTAAAATAATCCTGATCCACATACACACACTTCATCATGGTAAACAATCCCGGTATTCCATCAGATTATTCCAGCCGGATTTCCTGCTGGACGTCGATGCTGTTTTATTTTGATGAGTCAGAGATCAGCTGTTGAACGCATCACGCTAATGGAAATGCTGCCATGAGCTAAACGGAGGTCAGTGTGAGATCACAAATCCATTCTGGAACAAATCCGGTGTCACTTCTGTGTGTCCAGTTGACATTTCATTCCAGTGACATGTCGAACAGGAAAATTGTACTCTTTCATAGCTCAGCAGACAAATACAAACAAGTCAATAGTCGTCATACAGTAGGAATACTGACTGAGTGTGAATGCAGCTCATGCATTGATTAGTGCTGTGAATCTTACGATTTGATTCAGATTCAGGGAGTCAGTTTAAGTGAGTCTTGGTGCTTTGTAAACTGGTTCGACATAAGCTTTGAATTATTAGTAATAAATCTAAAATTCTAATATAGAATTTCTGTCTTGTCTTTGAAAAGAATCACAAGGTGTCTGTAGATTGATTTCTTCCCCCATCCCTAATATCGATGTTTGGCACTTAAGAAACAGAGAGGATTGTGGGTAGTGGTTGTTTAGCAGTGAGCAGACAGAGGTTTTTCTGTTCTCTGGAGGGCAGCAGAGGGCGATGTTGCCAGTTCTGCACCCCGATAAATGGGGCGTAATTCTGCTGATCCGCTGTGACATATGAGGTCTGCCAGTCCTCTAAGCTCTGAGTGGCATTTAGTGCTTCAGCTGTGGATTACAGGACATGTTTAATCCAAAAAAGGGGGAATGATAGTTGTTTGAGATTGTTTTTGTTTTTTCCTTGATGGAAAGTCAGCTCTGGATGTGTTTGGAAAGAGAATGTGATTGGAAGTGTGTGTTTTCTGGTGTGTACACACAGGTTCACAGAAGGTTCATGCTGAACAGTGATGCTGTTGAAGCTCAGCATCATTTCTGGCAGGATTTGACACAGATGTCAATGGTGTCGTGCAGCTTTAATGTGTGTGTGTGTGTGTGTGTGTGTGTCTTCAGGAACAATGTGAAATGAGCTAAAATGAGATGAGTCATTTTTGTTGATAATTACATGTGCTGATGACATTTTTTTGTTATAATATGATTTTGGTTAAATTCCATTTACATACAGTAAATCCAGTTTAGATCCAGTTACTTCACAGTCTCCATAAAGTTTTAGAATTTACATTGACTTGGGTTAAATACAGTTTTCAGAGAAAACTGCATTCTCACAACCTTCCAGTATAAAATGCTTACAATGCATTTTCTAAATGCAAATATAATTTATAATAATATATTATTTATTATAATTTGCACTATTTATTTAAAGAAAAGGTAAAACATTATATTTCCAGCCTTGCTTGGAAATTTTATAAATGGAATTTATTATAATTCTAAATGCTAGTAATGCATAATAAATGATTATAAATGCATTTTTAATAATTTATTAGTTATTACAATTTGCATTTCTAACCTAATGTGTGCGTGCGTGTGTGTGTGTGTATATACACACACACACACAACATACAACTACAAGATACAACTCTGTCAGTATGGAATGCTTATAAATGCAGTTTAGTATAATTATAAATGCAAATCATTATCATAATACATGCATTTATAATAATGAATTATTTATTAGAATTTGCATTATTAACCTACAAAAATGAATTCTTACAGCTTTGAAATGGTTATAAATGCACTTTATAAAGGCTATTTAGTATAATTATAAATGCAAATAATAACAAATAATTATCATAATAAATGCATTTATAATAATTTATTATTTATTATAATTTGCATTATAAACCCAAAGAAAACATTTATTTTTACAGCTATGAAATGCTTATAAAAGCACTTTATAAATGCAATTTATTATAATTCTAAATGCTAGTAATAAATAATAAATGATTATAAATGCATTTTTAATCATTTATTTATTATTTATTATAATTTGCATTATAAACAACATACAACTACAAGACACAACTCTGTCAGTATGGAATGCTTATAAATGCAATTTAGTATAGTTATAAATGCAAATCATTATCATAATAAATGCATTTATAATAATTAATTATTTATTAGAATTTGCATTATTAACCTACAAAAATGAATTCTTACAGCTTTGAAATGGTTATAAATGCACTTTATAAAGGCTATTTAGTATAATTATAAATGCAAATAATAACAAATAATTATCATAATAAATGCAATTATAATAATTTATTATTTATTATAATTGGCATTATAAACCCAAAGAAAACATTTATTTTTACAGCTATGAAATGCTTATAAAAGCACTTTATAAATGCAATTTATTATAATTCTAAATGCTAGTAATAAATAATAAATGATTATAAATGCATTTTTAATAATTTATTAGTTATTACAATTTGCATTTCTAACCTAATGTGTGCGTGCGTGTGTGTGTGTGTATATACACACACACACACAACATACAACTACAAGATACAACTCTGTCAGTATGGAATGCTTATAAATGCAGTTTAGTATAATTATAAATGCAAATCATTATCATAATACATGCATTTATAATAATGAATTATTTATTAGAATTTGCATTATTAACCTACAAAAATGAATTCTTACAGCTTTGAAATGGTTATAAATGCACTTTATAAAGGCTATTTAGTATAATTATAAATGCAAATAATAATAAATAATTATCATAATAAATGCAATTATAATAATTTATTATTTATTATAATTGGCATTATAAACCCAAAGAAAACATTTACTTTTACAGCTATGAAATGCTTATAAAAGCACTATATAAATGCAATTTAGTATAATTATAAATGCAAAAAATAAGAAGAAATTATCATATAAAAATGCATTTATAATAATTTATTATTTACTATAATTTGCATTTCTAACCTAAAAGCTATAGTCTTAATACTCTATAATAAATGTGATAATGAATGCTAAATATATAATATTTATATTATATATAAACACAATTCACATGCATTTCACCCTCAAGTTCTTATTTTGCATCTAAAGTGTTTTGTTTTGTTTTGTTTTTGTTTATTTTGGAGATTCTGATGTCAGTACTGACTCTCATTACTGATTAATTCATATACCACAGTGGTAGAAGTGAACACTGATGTGTTTACATCTTCTCTCATTCAGAGATTTGTCTGCTGACACGAGGCAGACGCACCGCCAGCGTCCGGGCCGACACGTACTGCCGTCTTTACTCGCTTTCTGTGGACAACTTCAACGAGGTCCTTGAGGAATATCCCATGATGAGAAGAGCGTTTGAGACGGTCGCTCTGGACCGCCTGGACCGCATCGGTAAGAAGTTTAAAACTGCATACTCCTCCGTACTACTAATACAATATGCATACTGTGCAAAATAAACAGCGTCTGTAAAATCAAGTTTATTTTCATGTACTTAAGTCTCATTATAATGCATTTCTCTTACTGTACAGCAATTGAAACTGAAGCTAAACTAAACTCTCACCCCCTCTTGTGTCTAATGTCTCACAACAGAGTGTAATTTCTCTGTCAGCGTCTCGGGTTTCCTGCCTTATTGAGTCAGTCAGTCTGGGCTTGTGAGGGTCTCGCTGCTGTTTACGCCGCACACGGTGTTTATTTTCCTCAGTAGGAGGGAACACGCTCTTGTCCGTCACTGTAAACATCCACATCCAGCTCCGTCGGCCCACTCGCTGTGGTAAAAACAACAGACTGAATCTTTTGATAGCAGAGCTGTGCGCAAAATGTGATTACTTATTATAGAGAAACTCATAAACCACTTTTTTCATATTCCCTCTTCCTATAGACTTCTGCAGTTTTAAGTCTGTGCTGCTCGTAGTCACTCGTAAGACATCGGTAATTAATTACAGATTAAATAGATTTGCATCTGTCTTGAAATGAAATGAGGTTCACACAGGTCGATCATATCCCTGCGGATCTTCCTGTCAGAAAATGGTCTAAACTCTAATCCAATTAGTAGATTATTATGAAGAAAATAAGAATTATTGAATTATTATTACAGAATTGTTTTAGGTAATCTACACTGAATGATTCTGGGGAGGTTGAAATTAAGTTTAGAGTGAATTAAATCAAGTTCACTCTTTAAAGGTGCTTTTTTTCTTCTTTTTTTCTATCGTTGTGTTGCCTGAAGATCAAAAGTGTCTTGTGTCGTGCTCGGGCTCCGCACCGGCCCAGTGTGATTACAGTAGTAAGTGATAGCGTGACATTACCAAACATAGCAAAGTGCCCTCTGCTCATCCAGGTCTCTTGTTTATATCAGCCCTGTTTAAGCTAGAGGTCGTGTCTGCACTCTGTTTTTGTGCTCTCTCTTATCTGGGGTTTAGCAGTGAGGAGCAGTCAAACGCAGGCCGGTCAGCCTGCAGGAACGATCTGCCCCCTGCTACGCTCAGCTATTTCCATTCGGCCCGTGTCCTCACCGCGAGCGGCCCCGCCGTCTCTGATTGCGCTCGGAGCCGTCCTCGGGCGAGCCCAGGCTCCCGGACTGCAGACCTGTTTAACAGGGGCGATGTGGAGTGTGAGATGAATCAAAGCGCTGTTGAAACAGTAGACGGATCGAACAGAGTGCTGCGTTTGATATTTAATATTCAAGGCGTCGCCTGAGGGTGAATAATACCATTTTTGGTGGGTATTATTAAAAAAGCCATGATCTGTTTGAAGGAAGACTGCAATGCAGCTGAAATACTAACAAGTGACTTAGTACTGACATTCATGGAAAATATATAAAACTGTGTGTGTGTGTGTGTGTGTGTGTGTTGTACACCTGAGGTGATGAGAGATGATAAATTATATATTTTGCTCTTAAGATGTTGTAAATATAAATACATATAATAATATAGTTATAAATTGTGCTCTTTATATTATATTTTAATTGATAAATGCATTGTAAATTTGAATTCAACAAGTACATAAAAATATAAACAAAACAATAAATAAATTCTAATTGCAACTTTGCATGTATTGTCATCTACTTTTTCTGAAATACTGGAGCAATGTTTTATAGCCATCATATCATAGTATATGTGACCCTGGACCACAAAACCAGTCAGAAGGGTCTTTTTTGATTATTATTATTAATTGAGTTTTATATGTCATATGAAAGCTGAATAAAGCTTTCCATTGATGTATGGTTTGTTAGGAAAGGTCAATATTTGGCCAAGATAAAACTATTTGAAAATCTATAATCTTTTTTTTTTTTTAAAAAAAAAAAAAAAAAAAACTAAAATGTTGAGAAAATTGCCTTTAAATTTGTCGAAATTAAGTTCTTAGCAATGCATATTACTAATCATAAATTAAATTATGATATATTTATGGTAGGAAATTTACAAAATATGTTCATGGAACATGATCTATCTATAATTTTTTACCCTTACACTGATTGTCATATTCATATACCATAAAATTATAGAACAAAATACAAACCCCATGGTATTACCATGCCATCATGTCCCCCCCAAAAAAAGTAATACCATGGTATTTTGACATATACCATGGTACTGAATGATTACCATATTCACATACCATACCATGAATTACAAATAACATGGTATTACCATGCTATAATCTGCAACAAAAAAGGTAATGCCACATTACTTTTATATATACCATGGTACTGACTGATTACCATGTACCATCATATACCATAGAATTATAGAACAGAATATAAAGTTACAACAAAACCATGGTTTTGCCATGCTATTGTGTTCACAAAATAGTAACACCACAGTATTTTCTGTTAGTGTGGTTTCTTATATTTATAAAAGAAATGTTTTCTGCTGACTACAAATCAGATATTTTGTCTTTGATCTCTTAGGGAAGAAGAACTCCATTCTCCAGCACAAGGTCCAACATGACTTGAATTCAGGGGTTTTGAACTACCAGGAAAATGAGATCATCCAGCAGATCGTACAGCACGATCGAGACATGGCTCACTGCGCCAACCTGATGCAGAGTCCGTCGCCGCCTGCTCCTCCGTCCCCTACTCCCGTCATCTGGGCTCCCCTGATCCAAGCGCCTCTACAAGCCGCTGCAGCCACCACATCGGTCGCTATTGCACTAACCCACCACCCCCATCTCCCCGCCACTCTCTTCCGACCACCGGTTTCCGTTCTAGGGTCAAGAAACGAGCCGCCCGGCCGGCTGAAGAGGTTTCAGACGGTCGCACCAAAATCTGGAGGTCCCGGATCGGCCGGCGACTCTCCATCCGGGTCCCCATCAAAGATGCGTCCAGGAGTCGATACACCTCTTCTCGCATCCCTCCGAACGCACCACTCATCAGGTGCCACCAGTTCCAGCCAGCAAGCTGGAATTTCATTGTTCCCATTCGAAAGCTTCTCTTCTTCATCGGCTTCGCCGACTTCTAGCACCGCACAGCTTCATTCGCAGCCAAGACAAAAGCAAGGAGTCGCCCCCAGCACTCCTCCACAATCAGGACGTCTCCAACCATCAGGTGGAGTTCCAACTGGAATCCTGGCTACAACTTCTTTGAATACTAGTCCTCTTTCCACAAGCTTGTTCAGTCACGCCCCTAGTCAGTTGCTGCACAGCCAACCCCCACCAAAACCCTCTCAAACGGGCTCCCTCCAGCAGTTTGCGACCGGAGGGGGCAAGACTTCCACTGGGTTAAATCTCTTCCATACTCCCCCACCCGGATCCCCTGCTTCCACCCGTTCCCAAGCCCCCGAGAGTTCCACATCATCCCACATCCCGCCTGCATTATCCACGTACCTTCCTTTAGAAAGGTCAGCGCTGGCCTCGCTCGCTCAGTACGGCTCAGCGAACGCCTCGCCGTGCTACACCCCTCTGGCCCCGAGTCCGACCATCCAGAGCCCCGTCACGGGGAGAACTTTCCACTACAGTGACCCTTCCAGTGCCGCCGGCTCCCACAGCTCCCTGCTGCTCCCGCAATCCTCTTGTCCCGGCCAACTCCCGGGTCACCACTCTTCCGGCACGGACTCTCCGTTGGGTCGCTTTTACGAGGATTTGAACATACTGTCCAGCTCCCATCCCGTAGAGGCAGCGGGTCAGTCTTCCCCTCGGGAGCCCGGTTACTGCCTCTCCCCGTATTCGTCCCCGACGCTAACCCCCAAACCCTGTAGCTCGGTATCGGGGCACATGGCCGGCCCCGTACAGACTTCTCCGGGCTCTCGAGGCCAGGCTCATTCTATAGGGACGTCACCTGCACTTTCTCTCCCGCGAGCCTCCGACGGACACCCGTCGGAACTAGAACCGCCCCGTTCGAAACTCCCTTCCAATTTGTGAGGCTAAATCACACCCTCCTAACTCAGTAATAGCGATCTTCCTCTGTGTGGCGTTTAACCTTTTCTTTCGTTATCTCTGTATTGGCACTGTGTTTCAATCATTTTAAATATCTAAATATTACTGTGATTTTAAAACGATAAGACTACCGCGTTAACTTAGAGCTCTAGATTTCTTTCGTTTTGCTTTGTTATTCTCCTTTTTCACTCATGAATATATATCTATGGAATTATATATTTAAATATATGTTAATCAGTCAATAGGAGGGTGTGAAATGCTACATATATTGAGACCTAGAGGACAATTGTTTATTTTATACCTATGCCAAATTCATCTACAAGAGTTTGGTCATTAATATTGACTTGGACATAAAGACTCCTATGCACTGCATACGAAAACTGATTTTTGTCTGATCCAAAACCTTTTTAGTCGCCCTATGAGGATCACATATTGCTGATCTTGCATCTAAGGGTTTGTGTTTAAGGGGTTGTACTTGTTTTTTCATCCTACAGATGTTTTGGAGAGGAGAGCATACTGTAGGAAAACCAAAAAAATCCAATCCACGTTAGCATTTCTTCATTTTCGTTCAGCCTCACTGTAGTAATATCAGCGGGCATTGAGCATTGGGCGTCAGGAGAGAGGGTTTGAGAAACATCCCAACTAAATCACAATTCACTTGTGTCTTCCAGGATCTTATGATAGTGTAGCCCTGTGTGTCTGTGTGAGTGAATGTGGTGAAAGAGCTTGATGCAAGTGGCAATCAAGTTAGACTTACCAAGAATAGTTTTGCCTTTTCACAGCAACCGAGGAGTACTTCCATGCAACATTTCTTGTTTGTGCATAAAATAAGCCAACAACATTATAACATTAGTCCAAAAGCTGCTCAAATTTGGTTTGTTTTTCTATATCTTTAGCTGCTATTAGGTGGAATCGAGTGAAGGATTCTGAATGTACCGTGTAAGTCCAAACGATGACGATCAAATCCGTTCAGGGATGGTGATTGAAGATATCTGCAGACGTCCGTCACACACACCTGAGTCCTTCGCAGGTCACAACTCACGTCGCAGCGTTCTGATTTAATAGGACAGGCAGGCACATTTCGGGCGACCTTTGACCCTTGTCAGCTTGAGAACAGGACAACACGATGACCAGCGTCAGACAGATGGGCCGGTATTGTAATGATGCACAAAACATGATTCAGTTTAAGCAAAAAATATATATATACACTACCGTCTCGCATTTATTCTATCAGAAATACAATAAAAACTAATATTTTGAAATATTACAAAATTACAATTACAAAAGGTTTTCTATTTTAATGTATTTTAATCTATTTTAATGTATTTTAAGATATAATTTATTCCTGTGGTGGCATTGTTCTGCTATATAATGAATCTTAAAAAGAATTAATATTAAAATTAACAATGTTTTTTTTTTGTAACCTGTGATAATTTATCTTTGATGAATAAGAAATGTTTGAATGGTAATTTTGAACGGTAGTGTATATAGCACAATATACAAAATATTTTTAATGACCGATCTGTCAGTGGAAAGTTTTTTCAATGTCAAGAAAAGATTTTTTTCCTTACATTTAGAAGGTTAAAATTAATACATTTATATGCACACTACCGCTCAAAAGTTTGGGATCAGTAAGAAGTCTCTTATGCTCATCAAGCCTGCATTTATTTGAGCAAAAATACAGAAAAAAACAGTAATATTGCAAAATGTTATTACAATATAAAATAATTGTTTTTACTTTAATATACTTTAAAATATAATTTATTCCTGTGATTCAAAGCTGAATTTTTATCAGCTGTTACTCCAGTCTTAAGTGTCACATGATCCTTCTAATATGAAAATCATTCTAATATGCTGATTAATTATTAGAATTATTAATGTTGGAAACAGTTTTGCTGCCAAATACGTTTTTGCAACCTGTGATCCTTTTTTCAGGATTCTTTGATGAATAACAAGTTAAAAAGAACAGCATTTATTCAAAATATAAATCTTTTCTAACAATGTAAATCTATGCTATCAATTTTTATTAATTGAACACATTCTTGGTGAATAAAAGTATTAATTTCTTTAAAAAAAAAAATGTACTGAGACCCTAAACTTTTGAACAGGAGTGTATATTGTTAGAAAAGATTTATATTTTAAATAAATGCTGATTTTTTTTTTTTTTTTTACTTTATATTCATCAAAGAATCCTAAAAAAAAAAAAAAATCACAAATAAGCAACACAACTAATGTTAGCTGACAGCAACTAATGATGCAGAAAAATTCAGCTTTGATCACAGAAATAAATTAGATTTTTGATGTATATTAAATTAGAAAAATGTTGTTTTACATCGTAATAATATTTGACTATATAATTATTTTTTTCTGTTTTTTTGATCAAATAAACGCAGCCTTGATGAGCATTAGAAACGTATTTAAAATACATTAAAAATCTTACTGATCCCAAACTTTTGAGCGGTAGTGTATATACACTGTGTGCAGAATTATTAGGCATGTTGATATTCTGGTCATATTTTTTTTCCAAACACATTTTACCAATTCCAAACCACATCAGTCTTAATAACTACTGTTAATTTTGTGTTTAATCATTTATATGTGATATATAATTGTCCGTGAAGGCTGGAAGTGAAAAACTCCTTATATTCAGGTGTGCAGGATTATTAGGCATGTTTTCGTTTACAAGTTTTGGGAGTTCATTTTAGTCCATCTCTGCAAGTCAGACTTTTCAGGATAAGAGACTAAACATGAACTCCCAAAACTTACTGCCAGATTTTGGAAGATAAATTCTTGAATCAGAGGTACAAGAGGATGTGATGCTTGTCCTTCAAGAGTCACTCTCAACTTATCTGTCTCTAAAGCATATAAAAAAACTGTCTTCATGTATTTCACAAGACGTCAGCTTGTTATTCTTATTAAGTCAGGGGCATTTTTTAGGATTTTTTACCAAGCAAAGTCTCTGAGAACCTGACACATTGCACTTCTGAAGACCCC
Organism: Labeo rohita; assembly: GCF_022985175.1. Classification (NCBI taxonomy): domain Eukaryota; kingdom Metazoa; phylum Chordata; class Actinopteri; order Cypriniformes; family Cyprinidae; genus Labeo; species Labeo rohita. The sequence continues at coordinate 890,848 of NC_066886.1, read as the reverse complement.
AGGTAGGTTGCAGTTCTGGAAAATGGTGGCGCTGGAGACTAAACGGTTCCTGATGGTGTCACACCTAATTCTTCACCTTAATTCCTAATTCTTTTGCAGTTAACATGCATCTTTTCTTCTCCAGCTGTTTTTTCTGACCATGCAGACTCAACAAGCATTTCTCTGTCCAATGGTCAAGCCTTAACTTTGCAAATTCTTGTAATGCATTAGTATTGCATTCTTCTCATGGGCATTTAATAATTTGGACTTTTCAGTCTGGGTTAAATCTCTTTTTTGGCTCATTTTAGCTGTAAACGAAAACATGCCTAATAATCCTGCACACCTGAATATAAGGAGTTTTTCACTTCCAGCCTTCACGGACAATTATATATCACATATAAATGATTAAATACAAAATTAACAGTAGTTACTAAGACTGATGTGGTTTGGAATTGGTAAAATGTGTTTGGAAAAAAAATATGACCAGAATATCAACATGCCTAATAATTCTGCACACAGTGTATATTACACATAAATATTAAATTTTTTTAATTTTTCCTGTGTCAGAAAGGGGTGTTTTTGCCCATGCAAAACTCGCTACTAACATAGTAGACTGTTGTGGGTGGTTGCTAGTGGTAGTAAGTTGCTGTGCTGTTGCTAGGGTGTTCTGGTTGGTTGCATAGCCTATATTCATATCTGGAGTCTTTCTGTCAGAGAAATGGTTTTCTTCTGTAACATAAATGACAAGCAAGTCACTGTGTTGTTTCTAAAAGCCTATTTGAGATTTTTTCCCTGTTCTTTCTCACCCTCAGTGTGTGTCGAAGTGAAATCAGGGACAGCGTTTATACACACCTGAGAGCGTCTGACCTGAGGAAAGTTCATAAGTTGCGAAAACTCCTCAACTTTTGAGAGGGGGGAGAAAGGGAGACGGGAAGCACAAATGCAAGGAGACACTGATGTATTGAGGAGGTGATGTGTGCTGACTGGCAGCCAGGGGCCCGGCAGGTAGGCAGGACCCCCGCGGGCCGCTCGCCGTGATGAGAGGTTTGTTCTGGGAGCCTCCGCCGCGTCTTGTGATTGTTTCTCAGGGCTCTCAGAAGGTTCCGGAGGGGGTAGCGTATTGATTGTGGAGAATTCGAGAATTTTTTCTGTGTGACAGTTACATAAATAAATAAAAACACAAAGACAACCGGAGGGAGCTGAACCTGTGTAGGCTGAAAGAGAAGGAATCAGGGCGAAAGAGTGACTGATTAGAGAAGTGTAGCACGAAATCCAGAACAGAGCCGTCAAACAAGATAATGTCACTTCACTGAATCAGACCGTCAGTTCAGATCCAGAATCACTGACCTCTCGACTCGTACTATCAAAATCCCACACTCATTTTCAGATATTTTGTTTTAAATGCAAAGATGCAAAGAATGAAACACAATGAAACACAAACAGAACATTTACTTTTAGATTAAAAGTGTAATAATATGAGAGTATGTCGAAATGTTATGAGAATAAAGTCGAAATATCACAAGAATAAAGTCGAAATATCACAAGAAATTACAAGAATAAAGTCAAAATATTACGGGAATAAAGTTGAAATATTATGAAAATAAAGTCGAAATATCTTGAAAATAAAGTCGAAATATTACGAGAATAAAGTCAAAATATTATGAGAATAAAGTTGAAATATTATGAGAATAAAGTCGAAATATTTTGAGAATAAAGTCGAAATATTTTGAGAATAAAGTCGAAATATTTTGAGAATAAAGTAGAAATATTATGAGAGTAAAGTCTAAATATTTTGAGAATAAAGTCGAAATATTACGAGAATAAAGTCGAAATATTACGAGAAAAAAGTCAAAATATTACGAGAAAAAAGTTGAAATATTTCTAGAATAAAGTTGAAATATTTCAAAAATAAAGTCAAAATATTTAAAGAAAATATTAACCAATTGTGCAAGCAAATGGCCTGGATTGGGAGCACCGGGAGAAATTCCAAAGCCTCAGATTTCAAAATCTGTCAGTTTTACAGCACAATACAAACAATATCTTACAATAATGTGTTTTTCACACTCTTTCCTGTGGTGTGACAGGTTGCTGTATTCGCTTCAGTTTAGGTGGCATCTAAGTCAATCATCTTTCCAATTACAATGAGACATTCGTTTCATTAAATTAGGCAGTACATTTTTTCCCATGCCTTCTGATGTTCCTTCACTTTTATATCGTGCAATAAACTTGAAATGAAGAGGAAAAACAAATTCATAATTTGATGATATTTCATGATAGACAGAATTTAAAAGCTGAGTTGTGTTATATAAAAAGCAACAAAGCACCTTTTTTTTTTTTTTTAGCAATTACTGTGTGGCTGGTGCATTGCAAATAATAAATGGAAGACATTAAATATGATGTCCAATCATTTACTGTATTATACCGTGAATAAAATAGCTTGTGAATAGTTACTTAATGTTATATAGCTCAGAAAAGACAACAGTATAACGTATGTTATATATAACAATTGTTGTTCTAAATTAAATACATGTGAGGAATGAAAGGTTGGACACCACAGATGTTTTTACGGAGTAGGCGGTAGAATTTTCACAAAGAAAGCAGTGTCATTTAATTAATTGATTTATATGAACACAGTGATCTGTCACGCCACATTTAAGAACCTGAAAAACACATTATTGACACGTAGTTTGTATTTCACTATACACTAATTTAAAAGCTGAGACTGTATTATATTAAAAGTACCAAAGGCACAAAGCTTTTTGCTATTAGGGGTGCTGGCACACTACAAATGCAATCGAAGACATGAAATTTTATTTCCAAGCATGTGAATGACACATGGTATGATTTCTGTGGTATCTGTAGTATTAAAAAGGGTTAAATAAGAGAGCTATGGCACCCCCCAAAGGAATGTTGAGCTGGTGTGGGTTTGTGAGCTGATGTTAAAATAAAAAATTCCTGTTTAGTCTGTTAATATAAATATCATATTCTTCGAGTCCTTAAAATGGACTCTTCCTCATCCCAGTAAGATGATGTGCCCGCTTGGATGCAACAATATTCAAATAAATTCTTCACGGTGCTCTCAATCCAGGCCAGTATAGGCTATACTCTCAAAATATTATTTATTATGTTTATATTTATTTTATTTTCTTATTTTTAATATGTACAAAAAATTTAAATTCTTGAAACATTGCAACTTTATTCTCAAATTATTACGACTTTAATCTTGTAAAAAAAAATTTAACGTGGTACTAAAATGTCGTCATAATAAGGCCTATAGAGTTTCCCCCTGATATTTTGGGCTTGAATAGCATAATCTGTTCTAAACAGAACTAACCACTTTCTCTTTTAGTGAACGCCACACACGTATGATTCCCTGTCGTTGCAATTCAGAGACGTATTTACAGATGCAGCAGGAAGCTGGATCTGGACGCGGTCCACCTGGCAACATGCACCACTTCGGTTTGTTTGCCAGTTTTCATAACACAATTCTAATTCCAGTTGGGAGCGTTCCCAATTCCGACAGCTAATCTTACGCCGGCTCCGTTTGCTTTGTGCCGTGAACGAGCGCCCGCGGAACGGCTCCGCAGACGGTAATGAAATCAATGGCGGTGATTGAGGATTAGATTTCACACTTACCGAGCTCAGTAAGACGCGTGGAGGAAAAGGACGCGACGCTTTGACTGGCATCGCCATCTCTAATTCATGCCTACAAATGAGTTCTGAGAGCCGCTGCGACGGGACGTGTGTCAAACAGGCAGGATTCAAACTGACATGGGTCACAGGTGTCCTTAACCCAGACAGAACCAGAGAGCAGTGTGTCACCCAATGTAATGCTCACTGTTAGCTGCTAGAAACATGCCCTGACCTTTGACATTATAAGACATACAGAGGAGAAGCTGCTGCACGATGACAGTGATTAAAGAAATGGTTCACCCAAAAATGAACGTTTGCTGAAAATGTGCTCACCCTCAGGCCATCCAAGATGTAGATAAGTTTATTTCTTCATTAAATTTGTAGAAATGTGTCATTCTGTCACTTGATCACCAATGGATGTGAATGGGTGCCATCAGAATGAGAGTCCAAACAGCTGATAAAAAGATCACAATAATCCACAAGTAATCCACACCACTCCAGTCCATCAGTTAACATCTTGAAAAGACAAAACCTAAAACAAATCTATCATTAAGGCATTTTTTTTTTCAAAATATATTTACATGCATATATTTTCTACTGATGTATTTTTGGATTTTTTTTGTATATTTTTGAAAATATATTTCTACATTCAAAATATATTTTTTAAAAAATGCAAAAAAAATGGCCAAAATATATTTACATAACCATATTATCTACCAATATATTTTTGGCCATATATGAATATATTATTAAAAAGCATTTAAAAATATATTTTGACCACAAAAATGCATTTTCTTGCCACAGAAATACATTTAGAAATATGTTTTGGTATATGATGGGTGAAACTAAATATATTTACTATTTCAAAAAAATATATTTAATTAAGCTTTGCTGTTTGCAACATATATTTAGCATACATTTCAAATATATTTTGGCCCCAAAAAAAACATATTTTTGCCATATGGGTTCCTCCAGTGAAAAAGTGGTCTGGTGTGAATCAGGAGAGAAATCTGCACATATCAAGCACCGTTTACAAGCCAAAACAGCTTTAAACAAATATGTGGCTCGATTTTGATGAGAGACAGCAGGAGATGGACTTTTTCGCTTAGTTTTCATTGGAGGAACCACTTTGTACTACAGGAAGTGTTATTGTGGACTATGGACTTGTATTTTAGTTAAAACATCTTGATGGATTTGTTTCAGCTTTGTTTTCTCAAGATGTTAACTGACGGACTGCAGTGGTGTGGATTATTGTGATGTTTTTATCAGCTGTTTAGACTCTCATTCTGACGGCACCCATTCACTGCAGTGGATCCATTGGTGATACACATTTCTACAAATCTGATGAAGAAACAAACTCATTCTAATCTTGGACGGCCTCATTTTTGAGTGAACGATCCCTTTAAATGGCAGTGCTGGTTTCTGTATGTATCAATGAAGATCATTTCAAATGTAGCAAATTGTACAGGGTGTCTGGATAATTGTTACAGTGTAGCAGTGCGAATGGAATGTTGAAGTTCAACTGTTACATTTAAAATTCAAATGTTTCATTGTAAGTCCAACATGCCTGACTGGCAGAAATGTGTTCTAAAAGAGGAATCTTTGAAATGTTTCATTTTATTGTATTATTTATTTCTTTTCCTAAGAGGGCTCGGTTTGTATTTTCCACAGCACTGTTTGAACCCACTTCACTGTGTGTTTTTGTTCTTTATAAAACATAACGATATTATTTATTCCTCTGCATTTCTTTTGGTGTTCCTGACATGGTTTGTGATGTTTTCTCGCTCATGGAAAAGCGTCATGTTAATACACCAGATATTAAACCTGAGGTTTCACCAAGTCACTGAAATACACTTTAGCACTTTCTTCGGGACAGTAATGAAGACACAATGCTTGAACTGAGAGACAGATCAATCAGAGAATGTCAATCTATTGATCCGTTTTTCTTATTTTCGTTCCTATGAAATCTATATTCTTGGGGAAACAGCAATAAGCGTGATGTGACCGTGGCGACGTGTCCTGGAGACGACAGTGGATCCATAAACCGTCCGTCCACACACACGTGTTTCAGGACGGACGCTGTGGACGAGTCTCCTGCGGCACCAATCAAAACCCGGATGGACGATAAGCACACGAACTGGATATTATTAAGAAAAGAACAAATAAAAATATTAAGAATTCGCCCGCGTCTGTGTCTTGAGTCAGAGTTGCATGATAAACACTGTAGTTTGTGCACCGAAATGATGAAAGAATTCACATTTAGCAGAAATGCATGTTTATAAAATGTACATTCTTTCTCTTTTAGGAAAACAGACCAAACTATAAATGCGTTATCTTTGCTTTTCACCTTCCGTCCAATCGAACTCATTGTGTTTGAATGTTAAACGAGTGTTTCTGGTCTCCAGGAGCCGCTGGTGTGGATGTCTCTCTCTGCCCTCCACCATCTGTCTAATTACACCTCCACAAACCAGCGTCAGATTGTCTGTTATAATTACGGAGGATTCTCCTTGTGTGACACCAGGCGAGTGTGTGTGTGTGTGTGTGAGACGCTGGTTAACTCTCTCCTGTAAGGTCACAGATGTCAGATCCAGACGCTTGGAGCTGTCTCTGCTTCTCTTAAAGATCAGACAGTAATGCAGCTAATCTGAGACTGCTTTAAAGTAGAGCTCTTCTACTAAAATACTGTATGTTGGATTGTCTATATTTGTGAGGGCCATGTCAAATATAAATGTATGAGTATATTTAAATGTAGAAAACAGCTCCTCTCTATTTGAAAGGCTCATAAATCGACCAAAACACATTTTGCTGTAAATCTAATAATGTCAAGAGGTTTGTATGAGCGTTCGCTTCAGCTTTGGTAAATATAATTGTCTTATGTCTAATACTAAGAAACATGCTTGTGTTTCAGGACAAAACCTTTCTGTTATTTATTTAATTATTTCATGAGTTTTTGAACTGTATTTATTATTTATTCATTTTTTGTTTTTATTTATTTTATTTGTTTAAATTTTTTAGTTTTTAGATTTTATCACATACCGGTTTAAACTTGTGTTTTATATATTTATTATTTAATTTTTGTTTTATTCAGATTTAACTTTTTTGGACAATATTTTGGGGTTAATTTGACTTCTTTGTTCAGAGAATACATATCTTGAATATTTTTTTATTTGCTGGTTTATTTAATATTTATTTTCATTTTAATGTTTTTAATAATTTATTTTTAATTTTTTTGTAAATTAATTTATTATTTTAGTATTTCTTTTCTTATCTTAGTTATTCTTTCATTTCTTATATACTGGTTTAAATTTGTGTTTTGTATATTTACTATTCTTTTTTTTCCAGATTTAACTTTTTTTTTTTTTTATTTTGGGGATATTTTGACTTCTTTTTTCAGAGGATATATCTTGAATTAATTTTTTATTGTATTTTTTTTATTTACTAGTTTATTTAATATTTATTTAATTTTAATGTTTTTGAAATTTATTGTAATATTTTTTATTATATTATTAATTTTAGTGTTTATTTATGTTTTGTATTTATTTATTCATTGTGTGTTTTAAAAATTTTTTTTTATTTATATATTTTTTGTTTTTATTTATTGATATATATATATATATATATATATATATATATTAATTATTTAGTTTTTAGATTTTCTAATATTCTGGTTTAAATTTGTGTTTTATGTATTTATCCAATGTTTGTTTTATTCATATTTTTAAAAAATGGCAATATTTTGGAGATTTTTTAAAATTTTTTATTTAATTTGATTTTGTTCGAATGTTTTTTACATTTATTTTAATATTTTTATTAGATTATTAATTTTTGTGTTTATTTATTTTTTTGTATTTATTTATTCATTGTTAGTTTTTAGATTTTTTATTTAGTTACTTTTTTATTTATTGATTTGTTTTTAATTGTTTAGTTTTTAGATTTTCTCATATACTGGCTTTATTTATTTATTATTTTATTTATTTTATTTGTTTTATTCGGATTTTTTGGACAATATTTTGTGGGTATTTTGACTTCTTTGTTCAGAGGATATATCTTAAATTGATTTTTTATTATTTTTTGTTTATTTATTTTATTTTATTTTTTTTTTTACCATTTTTAGGATAATTGTTTGATATCATTCTTCAGAGAATATATCTTGAATTTAGTTTTTTCTTTTTTTTTCTTGCCTTTCTTTTTGACAAATAGATTTTTGTTTTAGCCATGTGCTTGAAACACACTATTTTGGGCCATCCATACAGCCTTGATTACATCTGGAAAGAGGAATATGATGATAAATTATGAACATATTCTCTTTCTCTTTGAAAAACGAGCACTGATAAATCATTGCCAATAAGAGCAGGGACATTTAATAAGAAAATAAATCGGATAGTATTTGATTTGGTGTTGTTGTTCCGGCTGAATTTAGGAGTCAGAAAACTCATTTTCTGGGGTCAGTAGCCCTGAATCTCCTCGAGTCACTCGTCCTAAACTAGCCGTGTTAATGACTGACGGACGGAAGCGCTGGGATAATCTGATCCGGGTCTCTCCAGGTCAAACACTAAAGTAATTAATCCTTTTTGCTCCGCCGCTGACGGACGGACGGACGAACCGCTGCTCCTCTTCACCTTTCTCTTCCCGTCGGCTTCTTTCCCAAAGTCCTTTTTATTTGTCCATCTCACAGTGAGAGATTCTTGGTCACGGTGAGAGAGAGAAGTAAAGCTGGACTTTATGTGAATTAAAGTGTTTTTATAGTGGCATTTGAAGGTCTGCAGGGATTATGATGGATTTTGCTCGTGTAGAGAAGAGAAAGTGTGCCAGTACATGTCACGAAATAATAGAAACCGAAACAAGAGGAGAATAGTGTCAGATGTCCTTAACATTCATTAAAGGTCAATATCAGTGGTCTGATCTCCTGTATCATCATTTGTGCTGTAGGTTTATGCTTTTGGGGATTTTTGGCAAGTGCTGAAATAAAGACTTTATTTATTTGTTTGTTTTTAGGTGTAATTATTTATTTAGTTTTTATTTATTGATTTATTTAAATTTTTTTAAGTTTTTTTTTTTTTTTTTTAATTAGTGGTTTATTTAATATTTATTATTATTTTGTATTATTTTAGTTGGTATTTAATATTTTTTTTATTTATTTATTTTTAGTTTTTATTACAATTTTATATCAAATAGATATATTTATTGGTTTATTTACATATTAATTTGAGTTTTTTCTTTCAATTTAGTAATTTAATTAAATTATTACCTAATTTTATATTTGTTCATTATTTTTAGATTTTTGTTTTTTATTAATTTAGTATTCTTTATTTATTTTTTTTTTTTTTTGTACATTTTATGATGTATTTGATTTGACTTTATTTTGTATTTTTTAATATTTGTTTATTACTTTTTAGTTTTAGTTTTTATTTAACTTTTCATTTATTTATTATTTTCAGTTTTTTTTTATTTGGGATATTTTTAGTATGTTTGTTGACTGTTTGTTTTTGTTTAGTTTTGGTTGTCTTCTTGTTTGTCTGTTTAGATTTATTTTTTTATTTTTTTATTTTAGCTTTATTATATTTTTTAAGAATGTTTTTTTTTTACTTTTCTGTTATTTATATATTTATAATTAATTAATTTAAAAAATCTTTTTTTTTTTTGCTTGTTTAGATTTTTTGTTTATTTGTTTTTAGTGATTTTATTTTATTCATTTATTTATTTTTCGGTTTATGTATTTTTTTTTTTTTTTTTTTTTTTTTCATTTAGCTTTAGTTTTAGTTAGTTTTTGTTAAATTGTTTAAGGCTACATTTTTCACTTCTTTTGTTTATATCTTGAATTAAGTTTTTATACTCCATTAGCAAACAGTTTTGTGTTTGGATGGTTTTACTTTTATTTATTTATTTATGTTTTTTTATAATTCAGATTTGTTTAAATTTTAATTTGGGATATTTTTAAGGACAATTTGGTTTTTGCTTGTTTGTCTGTTTAGATGTATTTCTTGTTTTCTATTTAGCGATTTTTTTTTGCATTTTCTACTTAAATAAAGTAAAAATGTATCTTAAATTAAGTTTTTTTTAGGCTTGTTTTAGGCATTTTGTAAAGTTTTAGGCAAATGCTTAAAACAAGCTTTTTTCCCGTCCACTTGAAGTATCATGACTTTTCTTGGCGTTTGCGTGCTTTGCCGGCGGCTTTACATTTTTTTTTTTTTTTGGCAAGCGCTGAAATTGTGCGCTTTGACATTTCAAACCCTCCATCAACTCTCTATTAGATCTTTTATTTGCTTATTTATTTATTTATTGCTCAGCATAAAATCCTGCCTCCAAAAAGCCTCCTGACATCTGGCTCCCGCAGCTGTCCGCCTGCCAAAAACAGCAAAAGCTGCAGCTTTCTGAAAAAGGCTTGATCGTGGGGAATTACGCCGACCATCAGCGTTATGACTGCGGGTCAGAGACATCAGCTGAAAGCAGGTTGAGGGGCTCTTAACCCACTTCTCTGGATTATAGAGGGACAGCGGTTAAAGTCAGGACAGGAGAAGAGGATTTGGGGTTGTGTGTCTCACATTCATCTCCTCCTCGGACCCGTGACCCTCACAAATGCTCACACCCTCAGGAAGGTGATGAACCAGATAAAACCTCAGGTTTGAGTCTTTGCTGTTTTGAATTGTTTTCATAAATGTTTGTTGAGCAGCAAATCAGCAGAATGATTTCTGAGTGATCATGTGACACTGAAGCCTGGAGTAATGATGCTGAAAATTCAACTCTGACGACAGAAATAAATTACATTTTACAATGTGTTCACATAGAAAATAGCTATTTTACATTATAATAATTTTTCAGATTTTTACAGTTTTTTTTTTTTTTTTGATCAAATAAATGCAGCCTTGATGAGCAGAAAACAAAAAGTAGTCAAACATTAAAATACAAATGTTGATTTAAAAACAAATCAGATTGACTGATATTCTAGTAGATGTAGTGGTGACGTACAAGATTAATAGTTGGTCACTGTGCAGTTTTATGTTATTTTAGTTTTATTTATTTATTATATTATTTTTTTAAATGTTTTTATTCAGATTTTTTTATTTAGGATATTTGTAAGGATAATTATTTAGCTATTAATTAATATATTGTATATTTATAATTAATTAATTTTTAAAAAATCATTTTTTTGCTTGTTTGTTTACATTTTTTGTCTGTTTTTAGTGATTTTTGTTTTGTTTTTTTTTTTTTTTTTTTTTGTTTTTTTAAATTTGAGATATTTTTAAGGATAATTAAGTAATATATTATATATTTATAATTAATTAATTAAAAATATGTTTTGCTTGTTTGTTTAGTTTTTTGTTTGTTTGTTTTTAGTGATTTATTTTTAGTTTTTGTTTTATTTTGTTTTGTTTTTATTTGTTTTTACATTTGTGTTACTTCTTTGTTCATAGAATATATATTGAATTAATTATTTATTAATTATCATTTTTCTTTTTTTTTTTTTTTTTTTGACAGTTTTTCCAGGATAATTGTTTGACATCTTTCTTCAGATGATATATCTGTAGTTTTTCCTTTCTTTTAGACATACATTTTTAGTATTCTTTTAGGCACTTGCTTAAAACAAGCTACTTTTGGCCTGACGATGCTGAAAATTCATGATTTAAAAACAAATCTGACTGATTGATTGCTATTCTAGTAAATCTAGCAGTGACATGTAAACTAAAATTAATAGTTGGTCACTGTGCAGCCAATTCATCTTAAAATCACTTGAGAAATGATTTACTGCTCCATTAAAGCCTACTAAGGTTCTTTCAGTGTGAATCTAACCTTGTTTTACCTGGACGGCTGTCAGAGCTGCCGATACTCTCACGGCGTCTGATCCGAACATCTTCAGCCGTCAGAGGATGAAAGACCTTCAGAACCCGCCGAGAAAACCAGCAAAGACAAAAGAGAGAAAAATAGGAGACATTTTCTCTTTATATCTGTCTAATGACGTGTACTACTACTCCATCAGAACCATCACATACAGATTCTGACACCAGAAGCTCCTGTTATTTACAGTGATTAGTCATAAAAGAGACCGTTATGTCAAACCCATGACCCGTATATGCTACAAAAAGCCAACCAATCACAACAGAGCTCATTTACATATGCAAATCTAAGGAAGAGTTGTAAAACAGTTGAATGAGTTGAGAACTGTAAAACTGAGGACTGGAAAAGTTCAAAGAGCCGTGAGTGTGTGAAAGGGCTTCCCTGATAGGAATAATAGAGGCTGAGCACACACACACACACACACACACACACACACACACACACACACACCGGCCGTCTGATGGAGAGATGATGATGATGATGATGATGATGATGGGGTCAGACATGTGTCATTCAGACCCTTTGAAGACACTGAAACAACAAAGACTCTGAATGATCCTTCATTACAGGAACAAAACAACAACGGCCAGAGAGTGTGTGTGTGTGTGTGTGTGTGTGTGTGTGTCAGTCACACAAGACAAAATGTACTGTACAAAAGAGACAGAGAGATTTTTCCTAACAAAAAAGTAACGTGGTTGTTACCTTAATTGTACATTAAGATGTTTTATGCATTAAGAAATATTATTGTAGTTTAAAATAACTGTTTTTTATGTGAATATCTGTTAAAATGTAATTTATTCCTGTGATCAAATCTGAATTTTCAGCATCATTACTCCAGTCTTCAGTGTCACATGATCCTTCAGAAATCATTCTGATATGCTGATTTGCTGCTCAACAAACATTTATGATTATTATTATGTTAAAAAAACAGCTGAGTGGAATTTTTTCAGGTTTCTTTGATGAAAAAGAAGTTCAAAAGAACAGCATTTATTTGAAATAGAAATCTTTTGTAACATTATAAATGTCTTTACTGTCACTTTTGATTAATTTTTTTAGGTTTACAGATGAAGTCATAAGTTTACATACACCTTGCAGAATGTGCAAAATGTTAATTATTTTACCAAAACTGCAGGTGCCACAAATTACAGCATTTTTGTGTATTTAAACCCTTTCCAATGGTGACTGTATGATTTTGAGATCCATATTTTCACGACTGAGGGACTCATATGCAACTATTACAGAAGGTTCAAACACTCACTGATGCTCCAGAAGCAAAAACCATGCATTAAGAGCCGGGGGTGAAAACTTTTGATAGAATGAAGATGTGTACATTTTTTCTTATTTTGCCTAAATATCATATTTTTTTCATTTAGCACTGCCCTTCAGAAGCTACAGAAGATACTTAGATGTTTCCCAGAAGACAAAATAAGTTAAATTTACCCTGATCTTCAAATTCCAAAAGTTTTCACCCCCGTCTCTTAATGCATGGTTTTTCCTTCTGGAGCATCAGTGAGTGTTTGAACCTTCTGTAATAGTTGTATATGAGTCCCTCAGTTGTCCTCAGTGTGAAAAGATGGATCTCAAAATCATACAGTCATTGTTGGAAAGGGTTCAAATACACAAAAATGCTGAAAAACCAAAGAATTTGTGGGACCTGAAAGATTTTTTGTTCAGGACAACAAGGGACTCATGAACAACTATCATTAAACAAAAAACACAGCTGTGGATCATTCAGGCAACAACACAGTATTAATAATCAAGCATATGTAAACTTTTAAAACGGTAATTTTTATAAATTCAACTATTATTTTCTCTTGTGAATTATATGTAAACGCCTCATATGTGAAATATCCTATTCAGGTCAGTACTAAATAAAAAACAACATGCATTTTGTGTAATCTTTCTTATTTTGGTAAAATAATTAACATTTTACAGATTCTGCGAGAAGTATGTAAACTTTTGGTGGTGTGGTTGACAAGCGTTGTCCAATCAGGATGCAGCTGGACTGCAGAACCACTCTGAATTCCTTAGCAACTGTGTAACAACACCCTGGCAACCAACCAAACACTGAGATGAGTAAACACACGCTGACATTTTCTGCAGTTTGACAGATCCCAGATCAGTCCTGGAGACTCCATGTACCTGTGGAAGGTCTTCGAGAGCTCATCTGATGATAGAAGGAGTTTCCACTGCGCTCTGAAGTCAAGTATGTGTTCACTTCTATCACACAGAGAGCGTCAGAATTTCTGTGTCTGTGTCTGTTTGCTGACGTTGTGGAAAGTCTAGTTGGACTCTGTCTGTTCTGTGAGCGCTGGAGATACGGCTGGCTCCGTCTGAACCACCACCAATAACAGCTTCAACGAGCCTTGGGGTGTCATATTTATAAAATTATAGAATTTTCCATAAATAATTCACAAATTGGTATTCCATTGCTGTTTTAGACCAATGTAGTGCTGCAGTGATGATTTGTTTTTGTATGTTCACATTACTTCTATCAACAAAAACCTAATAGGATTTGGCTTTTGAAAAAAAGTTCGTCATTTTTTACCTTTTGAAGATGATTTTCAAAATGAATGGACTCAGCTTTTAATTTTGAGGCCTAAATACAATCACCAGAAGTAAAAAGTTAAACACAGGCTATAAATGAGCATCACTACTAAGCTAAATAAATATATCTAAATTAATATGTTCTTTTTTGTGCCATACTGAACTGACTATTTAATAAAATAATTGTTTGCAAAAATAAATAAATATATAAATAAATTCATAAAATTATACTAGGAATAATTTGAACTCTTTATACATACAGATTAAATTGAAAAATATATATAATATTTAAATATAATATATAATATATATTTTTTTACCCTGTTGTCAAATAAATATCAATAACAAAATTTGGAGTAATTAATTTAATTTAATTTAATTTAATTTAATTTAATTTAATTCAATTTAATTTTAAAAATACCATGGTGTTACCGTAGGATTTTTGAAAGATGTCTGTTCTGCTCACCAAGGCTGCATTTATTTAATCAAAAGTACAGTAAAAATGTGAAATATTTTTGCAATTTAAAATAGCCATTTTATATATTATATTAACATATTAATATATTAATATATAATGTAATATATTTTTACATATAAATGAGCATCACTACCATTAAACTTCCATTAAATTCATTCTTTATTTAAATAAATAAATAAAATAAAAACTTTTAAATTAAAAACAAAATTAATGAAATTATACTAGGAATAATTTGAACTCTTAAATTGGAATATATATATATATATATATATTATATTATATTATATTATATTATTACTTTTCTTACTCTGTTGTCATTATTCCAATCTGTATTACACACAAAATGCCAATAAGAAAATTTGGAATAATTTAATTTAATTTAATTAATTTATTATTATTTTTTTATAAAAATAATATAAAATTATAAAAAAAAATGTTTAAATAAATAAACAATACAAAATAAATAAAATATTATAAAATATACTGAATATTATTCAATATTATGATATTTAAAAATTATTTAATATGATATAAATGTAGTATAGCATGTAATGTAATATAAATAATATTTCATTTGACCTCTGTTGAGGACAAACACCATGATCATTTGCCTAAAACACTGAAGCGAAATCATTTCCGAGCACTATTTTGTACCCCATTCACGTGAAGGAACTTCTACAGACGCACGACTGATTTATTCATATATTTGTTCATGTCCACGCACAGTAAAAGCTCAACAAATGCCCTCAGCACTTTTCTTCATTCTAAGAGGTCATAAATGACTCATCAGTTTTGAAACAGCCTCTATTTCCATTCTGCTCTCGTTTAGACGGAAGGTCATTTTCATATCTCACCTGAATAATCATCATCCTCATTTATGGGAAGGCAATAAATTGTAGCAACACTGCACTTTCTGTAATGATACGCACATGTACAGTACACAGCACTCGTCTGTATAAACATCCTGAAACACACTAAACATGGAGTCGGTGATACTAGAGATCATAAACTGACAAACCAAGAGTTTGATTTGTCAATCCACCACAGTAGTTTAGAGTTACGGCTTTAATTTTTAAACCAGACGCCCTAGATATAAATTCATTAGCATTGCTGTTGCTCACACTGTAGAGCATGATGCAATCATATTATCAAGATCAGCATGGGCTTGCATAAATGCATAAACTAATAAAATTGATACATAAATTGCTTTAGATAAAAGCACCTGCCATGTGCACATTTCAAATGCAATTTGATTTAAAATGATTTGTCAGCATCCACTATTTACCAGTCTACACAGCTTAACATTTGTCCAGTATTCATCAGAATTGCATGAAAACATTAAGAACTTGTTTGCACTGCAGAACAGAGCTGAACAGATTTTCAATTCTAATTCGGTTACTGAATTTAAACTATAAGTTGCGAGCAGGATACGGAATTGCAGTTTGAATTTGAATGCAAGTAGAATTGACAAAGTTGAAAATAGATATGAAAATTTCCTTTTCTGTTGGTGTGTTTTTCAGGGATATAATAACATATCTCCTTCTGAAAGCACAGCATCCAGATATGAGGAAAACATTGTGTTGCAGCGACCCAGTTTCACTCTGTCCCACATTTATTACACACACACACACTGCTTTACTGTCAAACCTGTCGTCACAGCGACCTTGAGCCTCTGGTGAAGGTGTCGTGTGAAATTCAGCGCCGCTAGAAAATAGTGTCTCACCTCCTGACACACACACACACACACACACACACACACACACTCCTAATGAAGCATCACTAACACTGGAGAATTCATGTAATTACTGACAAAATTCTCAGATGTTTTCACTGCTTAAAACACAACTGCATCTGTGTGTGTGTGTGTGTGTGTGTGTGCTGGTATTCCCTACATTACCTGTATGCAATATGTAGCAAAATGCATGGAAACCCAACATGTATACTGGTATTCACTATGTTTTATAGACCAAATGTCCCTCAAAGTATAGTAATACACCAGCAAATGTTGATCTTGTGTGGCCACGCATTTTTATAAATTATTTTATAGATATAATATATTTTATAGATTTTATAAATCAAACAGAATGAAGTATTTTGAGAATGTAAAAATGCATGTAGTTTTGGTGTGAGGGATAGGTTTAGGTGTAGGGTTAGAATTTTTTTTTTTAATCAAAAACCAAAAATGAAGTATATGAAGTCATACTAGGAATAATTGTACGCTTTATAAATAAAATAAAATAAAATAAATATTAATAAAAAAAATATTAATAAAATAAAATAAAATAAAATTAAATAAAATAAAATTAAATTAAATTAAATTAAATTAAATTAAATTAAAGGAGAAGTCCACTTCCAGAACAAAAATGTACAAATAATGTACTCACCCTCTTGATCCAAGATGTTCATGACTTTCTTGAAAATTATGTTTTTTGAGGAAAACATTTCAGCATTTTTCTCCATATAATGGACTAATATGGTGCCCCGATTTTGAACTTCCAAAATGTAGTTTAATGCGGCTTCAAACGATCACAAATGCGGTTGAAAATGATCCCAGCCGAGGAAGAAGGGTGTTATCTATCGAAACGATTGGTTATTTTCATTTAAAAATTGCAATGTATATACTTTTTAATACTCTTTTTGAAATTAAATTAAATTAAATTAAATTATATTATATTAAAAATGATTATATTACATAAATACATTACGCCTATGAAATGAACCCATTAAGATAGGAATACCTGTGTGTGTGTGTGTGTGTTTGCTGGGTCTGTGTTCAAAATAACATGAAACATTCTGAAGTAATACAGATTTAAAATTGTTACATATTCTGATTGTGCTTGAGAATTCTAAGTTGTTGCTAGGGAGTTGTTATGTTGTTGCTATGGTATTCTGAGTGATTGTCAGTGTGTTGCTGTTGTGTTTTGATAAATGAAGTGAACTCAGGTAAAGTGGGACACTTTTTGTAAAATGTGTAATTTAGATTAGGTTTTTTTGTTTTTTTTTTCCGTTCCTTTCTTGATTACTTTTGTTAACATTAAGGTCCGGCTATAATATTTTAATTTCAATAGAGGTCGTATAAAATGTTATTTGCAAGATATATACCAATAAACATTTTGAGGTCATGTACTCCAGACAAATTTCTTTTCAGGTAAAGTGGGCCATCCCTTATTTATGCTAAATTATTTTGCATCTTAATTAAAAACAATTGAGTGTATTTATTGAAGTTGGGTAAAATTACTGAAAGTTAAAGGTCGACCCACTTTACCTGAATCCTTACACACTCAGCCAAAGTGAGGCAGCAATATTTAAACACCTCACAAGAAAGCTAACACATTTTTAAAAAGTGGCCCACTTTAGCTGAATTCACCCTCTCTTGAAATCCCTTATAACAGCATTGTAAGTGACTGAGCAGTATATATCAGAGTGCATGCTATAACCAACTAATAGCACTGTACTTGTAGTGTGTCATGTTTAACATCTAACAACTCTGTTTCTCTTGCACAAAAGGTGCGTTTCGGCGTGAACACGGGCTGCGTTGCCATGGCGACCAGGTCTTGCCGTACCGGCGCGAGATTAGGCCACACGCTGCCATTTGCATACAGATTGCCCAGCTGCTACCTTGTCGCCATGGCGATGGCACACAGCATCCCAGCGTCCCTCAGATGAGCGACATCATTGAGAATTTTGTCCCAAACTCACCTGACGGCGTCAGCAATGACACTCGTTTTTCTGTGGTGGGGATTTCCATTGACCTCTAATACTTTGCTAATTTACATTATATTATATTATATTATATTATATTATAGTATGTTATATTATATTATATTATATTATATTATATTATATTATATTATCCTGAAAATATTTTTAAATGTTCTTTAATATTTCAGAATAACCTCAAATTTACAAATAAGGAAATACAAACATAAACTAAATATAATATTATATCAATGTATTATATTTATTATATTATATTATATTATATTATATTATATTATATTATATTATATTATCCTAAAGATATATTTTTAAATGTTCTTTAATATTTCAGAATAACCTCAAATTTACAAATAAGGAAATACAAACATAAACTAAATATAATATTATATCAATGTATTATATTTATTATATTATATTATATTATATTATATTATATTATCCTAAAGATATATTTTTAAATGTTCTTTATGATTTCAGAATAACCTCAAATTTACAAATAAGGAAATACAAACATAAAGTAAATATTATATTATATTATATTATATTATATTATATTATTAAAAATATTTTTAAATGTTCTTTAAGATTTCAGAATAACCTCAAATTTACAAACAAGGAAATACAAACATAAAGTAAATATTATATAATATTATATTATATTATATTATATTATATTATATTATATTATATTATCGGAAACATATTTTTAGATGTTCTTTAATATTTCAGAATAACCTTAAATTTACAAATAAAGGAATACAAACATGAAATGTTTGAAAAAAAACACTAAATGTAATATGCTAATATAATATAAAATGCTTAATTTCCATGTTTTTTTAGGGTGAGTTTGCTCTGTTTAATTCACATCAGATTTGAGCGGATGTCGAAGTTTCTACACAAGCTGAATTAAATGTTTCATGCTGTTTATTTTATAATGGCGTCACAGCGCCACCTAGTGACCGACTGACACACATGCTGCAGGTTTATTCACCACTGACATTTCATTTGAGTTATTTGTTGTTGTGTTTGTGTTTGTTTATATACATGCACGCATGTATTTGGCACATGTAAATATTGACACATTCTTTATTTAGCCTGTATTTTTTCTTATATGCGGTAGGTTTGGTCCAAGGGATTCTGTATTTGTAAACATTGTAACATTCTTTACTTTCATAATTTAAAAAAATAAAAAAAAATAAAACATTTTAATAAATTCAACTGTTATTTTCTGTGGTGGGCTATATGTCTTTTATGTAGACTTTAAATGTCTTTTATGTGAAATATCTTATTCAGGTCAGTACTAAATAACAAAACAACAACATGCATTATTTTGTATTATTATCTTTTCCATTTTCTTCAACATGCATTAAATTAGAGTTATATATATGTAATTATTATATAATTGTTATTATATAATATTTTTAGTGTTTTTTAACCTCTTGTGATAGTTACACTTACATAAATACAAATTTGGCAGGTCTCCATAGAAGTGACACGACACTTTCTTGCTTTGCATTAGACAAGCAGAAATACATATAAATATGCATGATCATCATTAGTTAGCACATTTAATAAGGATCTGATTTGTGCAGAGTCATCGTGAGCTCAGCATATTTTGCCGTAAATGCATTTATAGTAATAAAAGAGGTTAATAAAAGGTTGTAAAAATTTACAACCATAGTTAAACTTTATCAGATCACATAACGTCCTTTGAGCTCACCTGAACTCTGGGCTGCAGATAAAAGCCTTCACCGCACATGCAACTGCATTCACTTGAAAGTGAGAGTGAACATGGCAACCCGCTGGGGAATCTGTGGAGCTGGAAACATCAGCCATGACTTCTGTGTGGCTCTAAAGACACTTCCTCCTGAAGATCACAAGGTACCATTCATATGGAACTAAACTTAAGCTTTTAAAATCTGATTTAACCATTAACTGTGTGTGTTTATGTGTGTTGTAGATAGCTGCAGTGGCGGCAAGAAGCCTAGAACGTGCACAGAAGTTTGCAAAAACTCATGAGATCCCAATTGTATACGGCAGCTACCAGGAGCTGTTGAAGGATCCCAATATCGGTGAGTAAACAGACAGAGCTGGACAGAATTAAAGAGACAGTCACTCCGTATCATTCACCAGTGTGTTTTGTCAGATGTGGTGTACATGGGCACTATGCACACACATCATCTGCAGGCGGGTCTGTTGTTCCTCAACGGTGGGAAGAACGTGCTGTGCGAGAAACCCTTCGCCATGAACCTGCGAGAGGTCAAACAGCTCGTCTCCGCCGCCCGGGAGAACAACGTCTTCCTCATGGAGGTATAAGAAAGATCACAAAAAACAAACAAGGAACAAAAACTCCCATTTTCATTCCCCATGAAAGACATAAGGACGTGTTTAAGTGTCTTTATAAGTTATAAATCATTAGGATATTAAGTAAAGATCACTTTCAAGGAAAATATTTTGTACATTTCCTGCCGTAAATAAATCAAAACTTAATTTTCGATTAGTAATGTGCATTGCTAAGAACTTCATTTAGTCAAATTTTAAGGTGATTTTCTCAGTATTTAGATTTTTTGCACCCTCAGATTCCAGATTTTCATATGTTGTCCTATCCTAACAATCCATACATCAATGGAAAGATAATTTATTTCAATAATATAAATGTCAATTTCCAAAAATTGACTCTTACGACTGGTTTTGTGGTCCAGGGTCACATATGTGAAGCGGCATCATCAGATCCACTAGACATGAACATTTAAGTGAATTTCATGAAAACATGTCCTTGGTTATATAAAAAAATTCTCATTAAATTATTCTGAAAATAAAATCTTATAATTAAAATCTACATTAATCTACTGCATTGCAAAAATACAAAACCGAATGCATTACTACTGTTAAATGCATCACATTTTTCCCCCAATAATTACACTTCAGTAATGGAAATTTAAGGGAAATGTTTTTATAATTTCATAATGCAAAAAAAAAAAAAAATCTTAACAATCGTTTATTTTTTTTATGCAAAATTATTTTTTATTGTATTATTTTATTTTTTATTTATCTCTACCTGTTCTTTTTTTAATACTTAATATTTATATATATATATATATATATATATATATATATATTTTTTTTTTTTTTTTAATGTAAGTATACACGCACACACACACTCTCTATTTTCATGAGAACTATGTACATTTCTCCCCACCTTTTCATTACCTTAATGTATTTTACTGTTGTAAATTCTAATTATTTGTATAATGAGTGAATTTCTATAATTCTGAAATTAATTAAAGTCTACATTTATCTACTGCATTGCAAAAATACAAAATTGAATGCATTACTACTGTTATTTATAAATGCATTACGTTTCCCCCCCCAATAATTACATTTCAGTAATGGAAATTTAAGGGAACAACAACAACAACAACAACAACAACAACAACAACATCTTAACAATTGCTTATTTTTTTAATGCAAAATTATTTTATTACTTTTATTTTTTATTTATTTCTAGCTGGAGAATATATATATTCTTTTTTTTTAAATACTTAATATATATATATATATATATAGTTCTCCCCACCTTTTCATTACCTTAATGTATTTTACTGTTGTAAATTCTCATCATTTGTAATCATTATTCTCATTAAATTATTCTGAAATTAATTAAAATCTACATTAATCTACATTACAAAAATGAAAATCCAATGCATTATAATTTCACAATGCAAATACATCAACTTAACAATCAAAAAAAAAAATTTAAAGTTCTTTGGTAATAATATTTATTAATATATTCAACTGACTATACATCTTGACAGTACAAAAGCAAAACAGTACATCTTTGTACCTTATTTGCCACCAAAATAATACATATTAGTACCTTAAAAGTACATAAATTGATATCACCTGAAAGCTGAATAAATAAATACGGTTTTTATTAATGTACGGTTTGTTAGGATAGGACAATATTTGGCCGAGATACAATTTTTTGAAAATCTGGAATCTGAGGGTGCAAAAAAAAAAAATCTAAATACTGATAAAATCGCCTTTAAAGTTGTGCAAATGAAGTTCTTAGAAATGCATTACTAATCAAAACGTAACTTTTGATATATACGGTGGGAAATTCACAAAATATCTTCATGGAACATGATCTTTACTTAATATCCTAATGATTTTTGGCATAAAAGAAAAACAGAATGAAGAATCTCATGACAGCTGAAATGAAAGATGTCTCTCTGATCACTGTTTTGTCTCTCAGGCGGTCTGGTCCAGGTGTTTTCCCGTGTACGCCGAGGTCGGCCGGCTGCTGTCAGAGAAAGCTGTCGGGGATGTGAGGATGGTGAAGGTGTATTTCGGCCTGCCTCTGCTGGACCGTGTGCGCACCATACAGAAGGAGCAGGGCGGAGGAGCGCTGATGGACATCGGCGTCTACTGCGTGCAGTTCGCACTCATGGCTTTCAAGGGGGAAAGACCAGAATCCATCCACGCCACAGGAGTGCTGCTACCCTCAGGTAAAATAAATATCACCACCACATGAGCAAAATGCTTTTTTTAAAAACCTTTCAAAGCAGAACGTTTCTCAGAAATCAAAACTTTTGCCATTTTGCTTTTCAAGTAAATATATCTTGATTTAAGAATCTTTAAATAATTGCACTGAAAAACAAGACAAAATACTAAGGAAGAACCACTTTTTGCAGTATGTTTTTTTGTGAAATGAAATAAAAAGTAATGGAGATCTGCTGGAAGTTGTGTTTTTAAGCTTTAAAGCATTGCTAATGTAAAACATTTACATTTTGAGACCACCGATTTATTCCTTACATTTTCTTTAGTTTGTTTTACTTCATTTCACAAAAATCCTCATCTACAAAAAATGTCAATGCATTTCTAAAACAAACTAATTTTGCATTTAAATATGTTTTTTCCACTTACTAAAGCTATTTACAGTTTATACAAGCAAACTGTATAGAAATATACAAATACAAAAACTATGATCGAACAGGTTTTTATTATTATTATTTTAAATTAGTTTATATTTAGGTTTTTCATTTTGTTTGTACTTAAAAGGAAACATTTTTTAATTTTATTATTATTTTATTATTGCATATTTTTGTTTTAATACTATTTTGAATTGCTTTCCTATAAGTTTTCTTTTTAATAATGGAACAGTGATGGCCATTAATTTCTGTCTGTATACATCCATAGATTTTTATTCATTTCAGAGACAAAAACGCCACCATTTCAGGTTAAATGAAAATAAAAAATCTTGCTTTGGAAACTAGCTGAAATAGGTTTAATGGTTTTCTAAATTATTTATTTTATTTCAGTTAACATTTATTTTATTAACAACAATATTGCAAATGTTTCTTGTGGTTTTGTTTCATTAATCTTTTTTTTTTTTCCCTCACTTATAGAAATATAAATATATGTACATATAAATTATTCATTTTTTTGTTTGTTTGTTTTTTTTAGTAAATAAACATGAACCAGTTTTTAAGAATGTCATAAAATAATCATTTCTGAACATTCAGGATCTCCCTGTCTGTCATTTCTAATGGTGGATTAAATACAATTAATAAAAGTTAATCATGTGGATTGCATTGCTGAAAATGAATTTACTGGCTAAATACATTTTGAGTGATACCTTCCAAAAGATTTAGAATTTTTGATTTGGCCACTAGTAAATAAAAAATAATAATAATAAAGTCTGGTCATACCAATGTCATTTCATCAGTTGTCTGCTCTGTGCTCAGGTGCCGCATCCCATGCATGCTCCAACCATTCTGGAGGTGAACGGGGAAAAGACAGAGTTTCCTCTTCCTGAACCCGGCATACCTCTGAACTTCCATAACAGCACCGGACTGAGATACGAAGCGGAGGAAGTCAGGCGCTGCCTGCTGAAAGGTGACACACCATTACTGCATATAAAGATGTGAAAATGAGCACGAGTTCTGTGTGAGGATGATGTTTATGTTGATTTGTCTCGCAGGAGTGAAGGAGAGCGCCAAGATGTCACTCAGTGACTCAGAGCTGCTCATGGAGGTGTTGGATGAGGCCCGCAGGCAGGTGGGCGTGGTTTATGAGCAGGACAGCCAATGACTGGCCTCCGCTCCTTCACTGACCTGATTGGATGGTGCTACTCAATCACGCTTGAACATTTGTATAATGAAAAGTTGTGTGTGCTCTAGTGAAGGCAAACTGTCTGCAATAAAAGTGACACAAACACAATGGAATCTGTTTGTCAATTCAGTGGTGACTTCTAAATTATAAAGTGTATTTTTGTTCAAAATACCGTAGACCACAATGCAAAGCACCTTGACATGAAAGCCAGTAGCCTTTAGTTTTACATCATAGCCATACACTATGATTTTGTTCTTTCAAATGCCAGTCAGAAGATGATATATATATGTTTAATAACTTGAATATTTATAGTATTTTTTTACATTTTTCAGAGTATAAGAATAAAGCTTTCTTGTAATATTAAAAAAAAATAATAAAGATACTAATTCATATGTATAATTACCTGTTAATACTGTCAAAACAAAACAAAAACAAATTCATATGTTTAATTATCTGGAATTTGCTACTGTTCAGAACCACTTTTACTAACTTCTTTATTTTACAAAAACAAACAAACAAACGACAACAACAACAAAAAAACAACAACAACAACATTTTATTACTACATTTTAAATACAAAATAATAATAATTATAATAACAAGTATAATTATTTGGGTTTTGCTATTCTTCTATTTTTTATATAATTTAGAGTATAAGATCATGATTTCTAGTAATTAAAAAAATATTAATAATAAAAATACAAATTCATGTGTATAATTACTTGGGTTTTTGCTAGACTTTAGACCCAATGGGGATTATTAAAAACTTTATTGGAAAAAAAAGTTAATTAATTAATTTATTTATTTATTCGTTGATTAGTATTTATGGCTGCATTTATAGTACAGGATTAAAGATTTCTAAAAAATAAAAAATAAATAAATACAAATTTTGTTGAAATATATAGCATATCTTCAGAACCAACAATATATATATATATATATATATATATATATAGAAAACATGGCCATATTATTTGTGGCCCCGCAATATAATTTGGGTCTGAATAGGTTAAGATGGATTTTCCAACACAGACAACAGTGCTCATAACATTGTGAAATATTGATTATTGTATATTATGTTTAACTTTCACATACTACAAAAATAGTAGAAGGCAGTATAGAGTATATTCTGCACAGATGCAGTAGGACAGTGTTTGTCACCATCTGCTGGTTCTTA